>NC_056729.1:1550864343-1550867194 GCF_019279795.1 Protopterus annectens | reverse complement strand
TTACATTCATTCCTACTATTACATGGTTCAGGACTGACAGTGGGATTTTATTTTGCTTTTGAGCAGACTACAGGACTTGTCATTCAAAGTGACTAAGGCACTTTTAAGCAGTTGTAACCGGGTTAGCGCTGGTTTGTGTGGAGCTCACGCATGCGCACTGGCGTTCAGCTCCGCGCACACCGCTACAACTGCTTAAGTGCTTACTCTTCACACACCTGCTATTTTCTTTGAAAGAAATGAAAATGGGGAGACAGGAAAGTGGTGAAAAAGGGGTCACAAAGAGGGTAAGACAGTAGGGAAACAAGCTCGGGTTTTGCAGGAGGGATGTAGGTAAGGCCCATAGCTGCCCATTTCTTCATCAGCAACAGCTGTGCATATGTTTGTAATTTGGTGTGACATTTGAAACCTTCCACCCCTGAGAGAGGTGTGAGGACAACAATAATACTTGTTGTACAGCCAATTGTAATTGACAGTTTCCATGTCCAGCAGACATGTGTGCGAAATGGGCAGCTATGTATGGGGCATAATTTTTTTGTGGGTACAGAGTGCCCTTTTTTTTTTTTCAGGTGAGAGTGGTATGTCAGGTACAGGAAGTCAGTATAGCTGGGGAGGTAGGTTAGGTAGGTCAACAGACAAGACAAACAAGACGCATACAGGGGCATGTGTATGACACATGTGGGGGGGTTACACAATTGACAGGGACGGATGTTTGGATATCTAGAGCCCATGAGCCCACAGATGGCAACAGTGGAACTGATATCCCCACCCATGGGCAGTTGCCACTGTGCCTTCACAGCCCAGGACGGGGCTGTGCTGGGGGCTGTGTAGGCCAGGCAGCAGGCACACCCGTTAGTTGTGCCACCTGTGATTCAAGCTGGAGTAGGGGCCCAAGAACAGCTTCCTGGATCTCCCTACGCACCACAGTCTGGACACTACGGAGTGTGAGTGGTTGTTCTCCTCCAGCCACACTTGCAAAGGTGGGATGAGCCCCATCCCCTGCAGCGCTTCCACCCACAGGTGGCACAGGGCCACCGGAGGAGGGTCCAGACTGGGCACTACTGCCAGGTGCACTCGCCTGCTGAGGTGGGAGAGGTGGGTCCGCTGGAACCCGCCTTCCCTGTCGTCCTATGTTTTGCATTATGTCATGACAGTTTGGGTTAGTAACGTGCAATACCATTTGCAATTAGTTGTAACAGCATGCATTAGTATTCCCATTAATCAAACACCCAGATATTCAAACCATTGAACAGCAAGCATAACACATGCATATTTTGTACAGCAATACACAGTCCAACAACATGCAGGGTTGATTGATGGCAACAGGCCATCAGGTTTGGATGTATGAACAGGGCAGATGCATCAACGTACATGCAAATATGTATGAACCAACAGGACAAATGTCCAGGGGTGTTAATTGTGATTGCACATACCAATTTCACGTGGAATGGATTATATGTGGTTATAGGGTAGGGTGAAGAAAATTTAATTAACAACTTCAAATACCAATACATATGCTGTACATTTCTAATAGCTGCAGATATATACACACTACAGTTCTGCCTACAGTTTCCTATGTGATAACTACTTCAAGTTGGTGATAGGAATGTTACTGCTACATAAATATACATTTTCATTTTATTCATACACATTCATATCTGGCTCTGTTCAGCTACATCATCCTGCTACATTTGCTTTATATAGCTATAGACAACTGTGGATGTTTGGTATTTCAGACAACCATACTATCTGCATATTGCAGACTGAGAGCAACATATCCAGATTTTGGGATACACATTCCAGCTGCGGTGACATTTTCAACACATTTTACAGTTTGGTTCTGCTTGTCACATTCATTTCATTCTGTACTGACTGCAGTATACTTTATTCAGGAGTTATTACTACTTTATTGGTGGATTCATAACTCTTTCTCACACTCTCTCACTTGTTTTATTTTTGCAATTCAGGATGGTACTTAATTTTAGGCTTTATTGACATGTTTTACCTGTAGTTATTACAATCCTTTCCAACAGTCTCACTTCTGTCATGTTTCTGTATTTCAACAGGGATATATTTCACACATGTGTTTTACTCAGCTTATGCAGCTGTAATTTTCAGCCTGCTGCAGGTTATGTACTATTATATTACAGGTGGGACATCTTTATTTCAGACTTTATTTCAGACTTTTTCATTTTTCTTTTTGGATTACAGACTGCATCACACTTTTGTAATCAAGCAATACTTGCAAACCCTCTTACACTGTTACTTGCACATTTTATTACTTAGTGACTACACTGCACTCTTTTGCTAACTGTCATACTTTTATATTTATTTACAGTTACAGGGAGAGGATTACTGACCTGCCTGGTGGCGCAACAGCGCCAGCCTATCGCCATAGGCTCTACAGTTTGCAGAACGGACACCTGCAGCTGTAATATAAATAAAGTAATATTGGAATACACATCTCCATAATATCAGCTAGGTTAATTTCTTACATAAATAATTAGATGTAACTTACTCAGTAGTGGGGTGTTGGGCATTTGCTGGGCCTCCTGGATCCAATGGTTCAGTTGGTCCTGCTTCCGTCTCTTCAGGTCTGCATGGTGGTGACAGACCTGCTCACCAGTCCTTGGTATCCCTGTGGCACTGGTGAGATCATGAGTCAACCGGTCCCATGCCTCAGCCCTATAGGTTCCCCACACGACCTGGCCCTGCATGAGTTGGGCCTCATGATTGTGGACAAGGAGCCAAACCATATATTTGGACTCCTCAACGCCCCACCTCTGTGCTCGAAAGCAACTACCCTCACCTACACCTGACATTCTGGCTGCAAGTTGGTTCTACAATCGGTTAT
>NC_056729.1:1550761843-1550859343 GCF_019279795.1 Protopterus annectens | reverse complement strand
CTACTCCCACAGTAGGTCAATGCATTGCTGATATTGTAGTATGTTATAAAGGGGAGTGGATGCTGCAGTCCTTTTTGGCAAAGATACCTAGTAACTATGAACCTGTTATCAGTTTGCCATACATTCCCTATTGCAATATTATTAGCTTATCATTTTTGTAATGCAACATAGGCAATTTATTCCTCAAGGGCAACAGGCACTCTTTTTGTAGATGAAGCAATGAAATATAAAGTTGTTTGCTAGCAGCAACCTCTTTGTTAGTTACAGATTTCTTTAATGTGGAATTATTTAGATGACTTTTACTTCTTCAGAGATTGTGCATATTTACTGATAATGGTGGACTGTAGAAGTTTGAGTGGACTTTTATGATGGAAATGTTCTGAACTGGGCAATTTTGTCATTATTGGTGCATGCATTTTGTTTCATTGTTTACTGGAAAAATGTTCTGAATTGGGCAGTTTTGTCATTATTGGTGTATGCATTTTGTTTCATTGTTTACTGGAAAAATAAAATAATAAATTTAAAACGCCCTCTAACAACTGTACTGTATTGTGCAAGGAATATAATTTAGTATAATCAGGAAGTTGTATCAAAGAGCACATGTATGTATCATGTACAAGGGGCCTATGATTTGATAACAGCCCAAAGATAATCTTTATCTGCCACTGGCAAAATGTATTTTCTTTGAATGTGGGTTTCGATGCTGTTTCAATGAATGTGACTTTCAAGAGCAGAGAAGTTTTAATGCTAAGTCTGTTTTCACTGTGAGACTGCATTGCTTTGTTTAGCAAATATCTTAGAGTTTGTGCTGTAAAATGCAAAATAAAACCTTCAAATGAAGTTCAAATCATCCTAGAAGTAAAGCAGTATGCACAATAGTATTTATGATAAATGGGGTGAAATAGCCAAGTAATGGTTCATTGGTATGGCTGCAGGGGGGAGGCTCCATTCGACCATGGTTTTGTGAGGGGGAAGGGTGGGAAACTCAGACAGCTCTGGCTGAACTATACCGCCTAACTGTCCAGATTTTCACAGAATGGATAGATTTATGCTTCTTATTTTTGGTTTGATCCTCATAACATCTGTGGTTTTCTGGCAAATCATTTAGGAATTAAGTCACTAAATAATGACAGACACTGAGTTTCAAACTTCATAACCTTCAGAAAAATGCATGTTAAAGTAAGACCTGTTATTCTATCAACTGTCTCAGTTTATACAAGAGCAATTTTTAGTATGGTTTATATGTTCCCCCAATATATTTGGCCTTTTCCAGATTTATTGTATTAACAGGTTGAGAGGTACATGCAAATAAATTGCTTTATAGAATTAGGCATAGCCAAACCTCTCAACTGTCCCTGATTTTGGCTCAAAATGTTCCTCTTCCCCTAATAATCCCTCCGCAAAATAGCAATTTTGGAAGAAAACGTGGAGGGTTTACAATAAAGAAATAACTGTAATAATCAGCGTTATAGATTACTTTTATTTCAGAAATGCATGTAGATTCTTTTATTTTGTCAGCTGCTCAAGTTAGCAGTACTAATATTAAAAACGTGTCCCTTCTTTGACAGGTTCCCAGCTGTATTGTGTGGCTATTTTATATTTTTGCATCACATTTTCGGTCCATTTTTCATAAAATTGTGTTTTTTGGCAAATTAGTGGCAAATCATTAAAGACTGAAGTTAGAAAATAATGACAGACATTTGAGTTTCAGATTTCATACCCTTCAGAAAATTCATACTAATGCAAGACCTACTATTCTATTATCTTTCTAAGTTTATAAGAGCAATACTTAAAAATTGTCCTTATTTTTGAGCCTTTGTCTCACTTCTGTGTATGGCTTTGTCCAGATTTCTTGCTCTGAGGTTGAGAGGTATGACAAATGTGTCAGGGCCATCACAGTCAGCCAGAGACATTTCAAATTGTGACATACTTGTTGCACCCCACTCCCCCATGTAGTGACTCTGGATGTGTCCAAGCAAGGCAAGGAGCAGTTAAGCAGTGTAAATATGCAGAGTATCCCCCATCCAAGGTAGACACAAATACTACAGTGGCTTTTCATCTGTCCTTGATTTTGCAGAATGGTCTGGTTTTTGTCATATTTTTGTACTGTTGATTTATGCTTATTATTACTCAGAAAGTGCCTGTTGCTCTGTGTTTAAGTAGCAATGCTTTAATGACCATCAGGTAAGCTTGTGTGAGATCGTAAGATGCAAGTAAGCTTTAATAAGCATACTGTTAAAGAATTGCCAGCATTGAAAGCCTTTCTGTTGTTGCCATGCAGAGAATACTTACATAACTAGATAATATATAAGCCTTGGGTATTAAAATGCATATAACAGTATTTGTAATAACGGACAGGATTACATTATTTTAAGAAGCTCATTACAGTTGTTGGAGACTTCCAGTCATCTCTGCAGGCTTTACCCGTAAATTAAACAGAATACCAATCTATCATGTGTGGTCCATAACGTGTACAGTAATCCTTTAAGCAATGTATATTGAGCTTGTTTCTTGTTTGCTTTTCATTTTTTACTTTGATTATGTTTTCCCCATGAAACAAGTAGATAGTTGTCAGGCAGCATGTCTTTTTTGGATAAGAAACATTTTTACAAGTGGGGGTATCACAGAGATTGCTACTTTCAGCATGTTACTTGGTACTTTAATAAAACTGAATATAAATTATAATTAGAACTGCAGTGCAAGGAGAAGTGGTTTGAGTTGAGTGCTGCTTGTTTATAATACTTGATTTTGACTGGCATTCCAATAATGTATTTAAAAAAGTAATTTATTTTTTCATGCCTCACAACCTTTTTGTTTCCATCTAGATATTAAGTAAGCTGTCATGCAGCCAGTGCATTGAAATATTTTTTTTTCTTCTACACATCATTTTGTCTTGATTGGACTCTCATAATGATGGTTTGACACCCAGGGCAGCATATTTAATTAAAGTTAGTTTTTGTGGCTTTGAGCATAGCCCCTCCCCTTTCTAGTTGGCTGCACCCCTTCCCATTGACCACACCCATTCAGCTGTCTCCTGCAGCCCCCTTTGATTTGAAGTCACCAGCCGCCACTGCTTCTGCGTCCATGGTTATAGCATCTAACTGTGTGTTTAAATGTAACGTGGGTCTCTGTATCTTTTGAGCTTCGATTCTTTTTCATTTAACATGTCTCTGGTTTGATTTCAAGAGCAATCTCCTTTTTCCCATTAGAGGTCACCAAATACAGGAATCCCTATTAGTTAAAGTCCAGCTTGACCTCTATCCCTTTTCTTCCCAACCTGAGGCTGCCGAGTGCTTCTCTTCTATGGATGGCTGATATACCATGATAGTGAGAACTTAGTACAGATGTTTGTTATGACTGGCTCCTGCTAGGAACAAGGAGAGGTGCCACCAAGGTGCTCACTGATTTCTATTTCAACAAAACAGAAAAGACTATGTGTTCTAATACTCTACACTGCCCCCCACCCCCTTCATGGAAGGCTGTCTTCTCTGGTATACATAATTCTTCTTGCTTCCTCCATTGAAATCCAGCACAACAATAACTGCTTCAGCTTTTGTTTAAAAGGGAAAATCTTTGTGAATGAGTGACCGTTTCTCATCCTAGCCATCCCTCTGGCTGCTGGCAGGAATCAACCTACTTCACATTTACGGGAACACTACAGCTCTGCTTTTATCAGAGCTCCTAACTGGGGTTGGGGTTTGGCATAATGTTATAATTATTTACCTCACAGACACTGGATACAGGGCTTGATTCTCACCTCTGGCAGAAGCTGGTTAGGCTTATAATGCTTGCACGAACAGCTTGCCTAGTACTTAACTATGAACTATAATTCTTGCCAGCATATCACTTACTACCTTGGACTCAGTTTCTTTTTTTTGTTGTTCTCAGACCTGCAGTAGCCATCATAATGGGTAAACTGCACATCTGAAGATACGTGCTTACTAAGTGTGTCATTATCATTTAGAAAACGCTGCTTGAAGTCAGAAAATGGGTCTCTAATTTGCAAATCTGATTACAAAAAGTTACCATTCATTTTATATTCTTAGTCCGAGTGTTAGCCCATTGTTTTAGAAATACATGCTGTAGATACATTGCTGAGCTGCATTTCATCATCTTCTGTTCCTGTCACTGCATTATAAACCGTGCAATAGTGAAACTACAAATGTAGGGCTGTGGTTATAGAGGCAATACTGGGGTGGGTTCACACACACCACAAGAGTTTTTTTTAATCTTGCTGGCTCTACACCACAATAACCAACCACTAACTGACAGGCAAGGTTTTCACTTCACACTGCAGGGTCAGCGAGAGAAACTATTATAAAAATTGACAAGATGCTGCAATGGCGAAAGTACGTTTTATTTATTTTCTTACTTATTTGTTTGTTTGTTAAATAAGTGGAATAATGTAAGAATCCTCTTCAGAGCCAAAATCTGTGCCAAAGCCAAAAGGACACTATATTTTATGTTAAACAGAAATAAGAACCCATAGATTATTCAACGATGATCTATGCTCAGTATTACTCCCCTTTTCTATTCCCTTGTTAGCTGAACAATGCTAGCGTTACCTTAATAACATAGGCTGCTCTGATTTAAGCATTAGTCTTATTCAAAGCTTTAGAGTATTAAGGAAAACAAACAGCTGTGGATGAATCACATCTTCTTGAACTCCCTCTCCAATCCTGCCAAGCTTTTTCTCTTAGTTCTACTTCCAACACGATAGCACTCAACGACCCTGAAACAGGGAACCCAGAATGAGGAAATGAACAAGCACTTCCAATATCCTCCATGCAGACTTAAACAAATTAATCTGCTGTTTTGAGCTGTCACCATTTCCTTCCAGTGTAGGACTCAGCCTTGCAATACCAGTAAATGCCAAACCTTACACTTTGCATGATCACCTTCATGAAACAAATAATATAGTGCAACCAAAATGTGCTGCAGACCCCAGCAGCACAGATACATTATTTAAGTGGTCCACAGATGTAGTGATACCATTAAGGTCAATTCTTAGCATATCTTGACTCCTTGTTCCCATGCTGCCACCTTGCCATATGGCTTTGCTAACACTGCACATGATCTGGTGGTCCTAATGTTGTCACAGGTGCTGTATGTCTTACCACAGTGGTAGATTATTTTGCTTCTCTTCATTTTACTTCCACTTTTCCTCATAAGGGTTGCACTAACATCAGATTACACAGAGAAGACCAACACACATTTTTCTCAACCACAGATTGTAGTTTATCCTGTGGAGTCTTCCAGCATTCCAAGGCCAGCTGACAGACATGATCCCTACAGTGTGATCTAAGTTTGTCTCGGGGCCTCCACATAGTGGACCATGAGGGGAACAACTCCATTGGTATCTACCTGAGAGACATCTTTATTAGACAAAAACTCCCTTCATTGGTCTCCTTTTGACTTAAAGGAACATTGACTCTATTCTTTGGCCCTTGCAGACAAGTGGGGGCTGTGCACATCAAATCTGGTCTACAGCTATGGGTCATGGCACACACACCACAGTATAAAATTATGCATGCCATATCCTGTCATGGCTATGCAGAGCAGTGTGTGACTTGGCTATACTGTGTATCAGACATCACCAAACCCACACAAGTTTGAAGGTGGCAGGGCACAGTCATCATGATGTGCACAGGTAGGGTGGGACAGAGTGACAGGAGAGTGCAACAGTATGAAATAGGGTCATGTGAGGTGAACATAAATATGTTCATATGTACAAATATTTCAAGCACGGGCATTAATGCCCTTCTAGCCTGCCAATATACCATATAATTTTCTCTCATAATAAGTGTCCAGGTCATTCTTAAAAATATCTGAACTAGTGCTTGCTTTAATGTAATTTGGTAGTGTGTTTCATGCATCAACTGCTCTCTCAGAGAGCCATTTAGTACACTTCTCATTCCTATAAAATTTGTTTTTTTAATTTCTCCAAGTCTTTTGGGTTTCTAATATCATGATGGGAATTGACCCCATTCCTAAGTCAAAGTACGATTAAAGTTCATGAAATTAGTATTGTTTCAATCTTTGATGTTAGCCAAAAGTGTGCTTTGCAGCACCCACAATGTGCCCAGTAATGACTCCTTCTGCAATTCGTATGATCTTACATGTATTGGTAACATATCCAAGTATGACTGTAAATTCTTTTTTATAAGACCTTTTGCCCCTACCTCTATTGGAACTGTCTTGGTATCCTTCTTCCACATTGCCCTTGTTTCCACCTGCAAATCCTGGTATTTTATGACTTTGTGTCTCTCTGTACGTAAGACACTGTAGTCACTGGGTGTAGTAATTTCAATAATCAATGCTACTTTTCATCTTTTCATGAACTAATATATCTGGTTTTCTTGCATCTGTTTTTTTAACTGTTGGTAGTGGGTGACCCCATGTAATATAAACATCATCATTTTCTATGATGCTTTGTTGCTTATGTTTCCAATGTTTTTAAGCCACTTTAATACCTTAATGTTTGCACAATCCCCAGTGCAACAGTCTTGCCAGATTATTATGGCTTTCAGTATACAATCCTTCTGCCATTAGTATATCACGATCAGTTCTGTTTTACAAAACCTACATTGTCTGTTTCTCCCACATGTTCAATGGACTTTGGAAATCAATGTATACATAAGCCACTGTCTTGGGTTGCCAATATTAACCTTTCATCTTTTGGTTTGAATTTGCCTTTCCTTAACCATTCCTGTGTTTGATCCTGATCAACATGAAGTTCTTCCAGGAGTTTTCTCTACTTGCAACTATATTTATGCATTTTCCACATTTCTTGCCTTCTAATCTGATCCTTCACCTTATATTCTTTCTTTTGTTTTTAGGTACATTCAGCTGCTGCCTGATTTTTATCTACTTTTGGTTTGATTTCCATTCCCTCTTGACACTGATATGCTTATGCTAAACTTAGAAGGGAAATCATCTTAGATTTATTCTCCTCATGTTTTAAAAGTTCACTATTTTTGGTCTTGTGAGGTCAGAAGATATGTATGCAGTCCCACAATTGCAGATCTATACATGTAATCAATTTCAAGGAGGCCCATACCTCCTTCTGAACGGGGAATATATAATATTGGTATGAACTGATTTTTATAAATAATTTGATGAGCATGAAGCATCTTTCTTGTTTTCCTATCTAATCTATCCAACACTTTTTGGGGCCAGTCAATCACTCCAAAACTGTACGTTAGGACAGGAAGAGCAAACTGGTTTATAGCTTGAATTTTATTCCTAAATGTCCATGCTTTTTCAGGATTAATTTACATCTTCTAAAATATTCCTTTCTAAGTTTTGTTCTAATTTATTGATCAGTGTTTTATGTATTATACTGTCAAATGCTGAAGTTAAATCTATATAATTACAGCACAGCACAATTTTTCATTCATAGCTGTTATTATATTGTTATAGAACATCATGCTACAGGTGGCAAGGGAACTATTTTAGACATATGCATGCTGATATATGGTTTGAAGTCCTAATCTTTTCAGTTTTGACAATAACTTATCCAATATTACCTTCTCCATTATATTTCCACAACATGAAAATAGACTTAAGGGTCTTTATGACTCTAGGTTTGTCCTACTCCCCTTTCCCTCAAAGACAGGTATAATAAGTGCATGTCTACAATCTTGAGGAATCTCCCCATATTTATGAGACCTAGTAAATAATAGATATAATGGTACTGTAGTTTTCTTGCTGAAGTATTCTCAGGTCATTATTATTAATTCTATCTCTTTCCTGTCCTTTGTATGGATCCAGTTTGCATAGCTCTTTTTCAATATAATCTAATTTGATTTCAGTATCTGAAGTTACCTGGATGTCACTAGAACAACTTATCACCCCCATTGTGGAGACAGACTGTTTTGCATAAAATGCAAATATATATATCTACACACAGTTTATCAATTTATCTTATATGTTTATAATATGGTTTCTTACTATCCTCAATATCTTTATATAAATTTTCTTCAGATTTTTCTTGACCTTGTCTCACACTATATTTAATTTGCTTATCCAGCTAATTTATTTCATTTTCTGAGTTGTAGTTCGACGTCTTTTCCATTTTGTATTTTTCCTTTGTCTCTCACCTTAACAAATATCTTGTTCTTATGAAAATATATCCTCCTGATATTGTGTGCCTAAATCCTGATGTTAAACATTTTTTTTGATTTTTTGCATTTAAATAATTTCTCTTTCAAAACTTTCCACATGCCTTCTGTAGTTTTTCCACAGACACATCACTCCAAATAGTTTTACACAGTGACTGTTTTGCTTTCATATAATCTGTTATTAATATTCTATCAGTGGCAGCTGGTGACTTCAAATCAAAGGGGGGTTACAGGAGACAGCTGAATGGGCAGGGCCAATAGAAAGGGGTGTGGTCAACAAGAACGAGGTGGAGCTATGCTCAAAACCACAAAAACTGGGACTTTAATTAAATATGCTGCCCTGGGTGCCAAACTGTCATTATGAGAGTCCAATCAAGACAAAATGAAGTGTAAAAGAAAAACAATATTTCAATACATTGGCTACATGACAGCTTACTTAATATCTAGATGGAAACAAAAAGGTTTTGAGGCATGAAAAACTAAATTACTTTTTAAATACATTACTGGAATGTCAGTCAAAATCAAGTATAAAAAAAACAAGCAGCACTCAACTCAAACCACTTCTCCTTGCACTGCAGTTCTAACTATAATTTATATTCAGCTTTATAAAAGTACCAAGTAACATGCTGAAAATAGCAATCTCTGTGATACCTCCACTTGTAAAAATGTTTCCTATCCAAAAAAGACCTGCTGCCTGACAACAACTATCTACTTGTTTCATGGGGAAAACATGATCAAAGTAAAAAATGAACAGCAAACAAGAAATAAGCTCAAGATAAATTGCTTAAAGGATTACTGCACAGGTTATGTACCACACATGATAGATTGGCATTCTGTTTAGTTTACGGGTAAAGCCTGCAAAGATGACTACAAGTCTCCAACAAATGTAATGAGCATCTGAAAATACTGTAATCATGTCTTTTATTACTAATACTGTCATATGCATTTCAATACCTAAGGCTTATACACTATCTAATTATATAAATATTCTCTGCATGGCAACAACAAAAAGGCTTTCAATGTTGGTAATTCTTTAAAGCTTACTTGCATCTTACAGTCTTAGACAAGCTTACCTGATGGTCATTAAAGCATTGCTATTTAAACACAGAGCAATAGGCACTGGAACAACATGCATTTTCTGAATAAGAAGAAGCATAAATCAACAGTATAAAAATATGACAGAAAACCAGAACATTCTGCAAAATCAAGGACAGATGAAAAGCCACTGTAGTACTTGTGTCTACCTTGGATGGGGCGATACTCTGCACACTTACACTGCATAACTGCTCCTTGCCTTGCTTGTACTCATCCAGAATCATTATGTGGGGGAGTGGGGTGCAACAAGTATGTCACAATTTGAAATGTCTCTGGTTGACAGTGATGGCCCTCACACATTTGTCATACCTCTCAGCCTTAGAGCAAGAAATCTGGATAAAGCCATAAACAGACGTGGGACAAAGACCCAAAAATAAGAACAGTTTTTAAATATTGCTCTTATAAACTTAGAAAGATAATAGAATAGTAGATCTTGCATTAACATGAATTTTCTGAAGGGTATGAACTCTGAAACGCAAATGTCTGTCATTATTTTTTAACTTCAGTCTTTAATGATTTTCCACTAATTTGCCAAGAAAACCACAATTTTATGAACAATGGACTAAAAATGTGATGCAAAAATATAAAATAGCCACACAATACAGCTGGGAACCTGTCAAAGAAGGGACATTTTTTAATATTATTACTGTTAACTTGAACAGCTGACAAAATACGAGAATCTATATGCATTTCTGAAATTAAAAGTAATCTATAACTCTGATCATTGCAATTATTTATTAATTGTAAACTCTCCACATTTTCTTCCAAATTTGCCATTTTGCGGAGGGATTATTAGGGGTAGACTAACATTTTGAGCCAAAACTGGGGACCACTGAGAGGTTTGGATATACCTTATTCTATAAAGCAATGTATTTGTGTGTATCTCTCAACCTCTTAATGCTGGAAATCTGGACAAGACCAAATATATTGGGGGAACATACAAACAGTAATAAAAATTGCTCTTGTATAAACTTAGACAGTTGACAGAATAACAGGTCTTGCTTTAGCATGCATTTTTTCTGAAGAGCATGAAGTCTGAAACTCAATGTCTGTCATTATTTATTGACTTCATTCCTAAATGATTTGCCAGAAAACCACAAATTTAATGAGGAACAAACCCAAAATAAAAAGCAAAAATCTATTCATTCTGCAAAAATCTGGGCAGTTAAGAGGTATAGTTCAGTTGTGGCTGTCTGAGTTTGCCGCCCTTCCCCCCTCACAAAATCACAGTTGAATGGGCCCCTCTGCAGCTATTCAAATGTCCCATTACTTGGCTATTTCATCCCATTTACCAGAAACACTGTAATGTGCATAATGCTTACTTCTACGATAATTTGGATTTCATTTAAAAGTTTTATTTTACATTTCACAGCACAAACACTAATAGACATCTGCTAAACAAAGCAATGCAGTCTCACAATGAAAATAGACTTAGCATTAAAACTTATCTGCCTTGGAATCTCACAGTCATTGAAACAGCATTGAAACCCACATTCAAAGAAATTTCATCTGGCCAGTGGCAGATAAAGATTAACTTTGGGCTGTTTCCAAATCATAGGCCCCTTGCACAGGAAACATACATGTGTTCTTTGATACACCTTCCTGATTGTATTAAATTATATTCCTTGCATAATACAGTACAGTTTTTGGAGGCCATTTTAAATGTATTGTTTTGAACATTTTTCCAGTAAACAATGAAAGAAAATGCATGCACCAATAATGACAAAACTGCCCAATTCAGAATATTTTCATCATAAAAGTCTACTCAAACTTCTACAGTCCACCAGTAAATATGCACAATCTCTGCAGAAGTAAAAGTCATCTAAATAATTCCATATTAAAGCGATCTGTAACTAATGAAGAGGTTGCTGCTAGGAAACAATTTATATTTCATTGCTTCATTAACAAATAAAGTGCCTGTTGCCCTTGAGGAATAAATTGCCTATGTTATATTAAAAAAAATGATCATCTTCTTTTGGCTTTTTCCCAGTTAGGGGTCACCACAGTGGATCGCCTGTCTGCTCATGATTGGCAGTGAAGTTTTACAGTGTCGAGTTGCCAGCCCAGCACCCAACCTTTCACAGAAGGCACACACACTCACACACTCATGCCTAGGGCCAGTTTAGAATGTCCAATCCACCTACAGCACGTCTTTGGGATTTTTTTTTTTTAAATGATAAGCTAGTAATCTTTACCAAAGAGGACATTCTCAGGACTGCAGCATCCAACCGCTTTAAAAATACAACACAGTACTGTATTGGAAATGCATCTATATACTGTGCGAGTAGAACCCACAGCCTTTTGCATCAAAAGCAAGTACACAACCTGTTGTGAAATTATCAGTGCAAGCAGACTCCGCATAAGCAGCACTAAACTTCTTTTCAAGCTCTCAGCTCCTTGTAAAATCCACTCGACACTCAACTGTATCACTCAATTTGCAGCAAAAGAAATTTGGAAAAAGCCAAAATTTATTGGAGGGGGGAGGGCAAAAGCTCAAAAACTAGGGACACATTTTAAACATTGCTTGTATAATCTTGAAAAGTTACTAGAATTAAATGCTGTGTTATCACCATGCATTTCACTGCCAAGTCTTGAACTCAGGACCCTGTGCATTACCATCAGAGCAACACACCACTATGCCATATCAGCTGTTTCTTGACAAAAAGGTAGAGTGAAACTTAAATGGCTATCATTTGGTGAATTCAGTTCTCACCATAGCTCTCAACCTCTTACCACAAAACACCTAGACAAAGTCAATAATGGGGGAATACAGCCCCCAAGCATATTCAGTGAATTCAGTTCTCACCACAGCTCTCGACCTCTTTGCACAAAAAACCTGGATAAAGCCAATAATGGGGGAATACAGCTCCCAAAATAGGGACACATTTCAAATATTGATCTTATAAACATATAATTGCTAGAATAAAAGGTTTTGTGTTACCATGTACTTTCTGAAGAATATTAAGTCTGAAATTCAAATGCCTGTCATTATTTAGTGAATTCAAAATCCAGAAAACTACAGATTTTATGAGGAACAGAACAGAAATATGAGGCAAAAATTTCATAAGTGGTAGTGGTAGGGAATTCAAGCTTTTGCTACCTACTCCCAAGGTACAAGGTCTCACACACACACACACACACACACACACACACACACACACACACACACACACACACACACACACACACACACAGACATGCACTTGCATATACAGACACACACATTCACGTGTGCACACACACACACACTTACTTGAATACACACATACACATGCATATGTAAACTGTCATACTACACAGGATTTGCAAATTAGTTTCTTGACTATTGTGAAGCCATGAGTCATGAAGTAAGCTTCCTCCTTCAGCCATTAGGGCTTGACTAAAACATCAACCAGTCACAAAAATACACAAAATAAAAGAATACAAAATATATCCCTAATCACATACATTAAATACAATAAATAAATACAAATTGTTCAGATAGTAAAACACATAACCATCTTAAATAATCCTGTATATCTCTATAGTAATGTCTAGTTATAAAAATAAATATAAGAAATAAATGTGATGTGGTAATAGAGCTCTTGAGCAGAAAAAAAATCACTCATAAATAACCTCATTAATTGTGACCTTTTCAAAGTAAGAAGTGATGTGCCCTAGCTGTCTTCCACAAAATGAAATATTTCAAAATCACAAAGTGCAGGGCCAGTGAAGAAAAAAAAGGCAATTATAATGCTAATCAGAACAAAGAAAAGCATTGAAAGATACAATATGTATGTGTATGAGGTGAGAAATATAGATACTTTATTGCACTGTGGCAATATAAGAAAATTATTATCTGACTTGTGGCCTTAGCACTTTCTTCACTGCAGTATCACATAAACATTCACTTGCACAAACACACACACACACACACACACACACACACACACACACACACACACACACACACACACACACATACATGCACTTACACACACACACACACACACACACACACACACACACACACACACACACACACACACACACACACACACACACACGCACACACACACACACACACACACACACACACACACACACACACACACACACACGCACACACGCACACACACCCTGAGATTCCTCCTGCTTCAGCCTACCTGAAAGTAATCCAAAGTCCATCTATAAGAACTGAGATGCTTCAAATAATCCAAAGTCCACATCCATAAGAGCACTACTCATGCCCTGCTTGGATTCCTGCTTCAAATAAAGTCTGTCCATAAGAGCACTATTCTTGCCCTGCTTCAAAAGTCCATGAGAGCAGATCTTCTCGAGCAAGCCCGCGAGAGGAACAAGCTGCTACCCAGCCTGCTGATGTTGCAGTCCGATCCCCTTCCAGTCTATGCAGTTGTAACTGCATAGGCATCTGGGATCTTTGCTGTTGCAGGCTGTCTTCCTAATCCAGACTGTTTCACTAGCAGTCTGGATTCTGTGCACATGCTCCGGACTGGTTCAGCAGCAGTCCAGACTCGTGAAATGCCACGAGTATGCATGCTCGAGTTCCAGGACTCGTGATTGTTTTATATTGTTTTTTTTTCCTTTATATTTCTTTTTTTCTTTGTTTTATTTTTCTAACAGCTGGGGGGGGGGTCAGTCCAATAGCATGAGCCACCCCTGTCTTCTATGCATTGGTTTAGATTTCAGTTTGGCAAAAATATCTAGCAAAAAATGAACCTTAATTACCCCATAATTGCTGCACATCAATGGTGGTAAAACTTGACATGAAGTAATAATAATTTCATTAGTAAAACAAACAATGTCTAGTATACCCAGTTTCCTGGTAGGTTTTTATCAATAATCTGAAGCAAATGTGGTTCCTGAATATACATTGTGAATAATTTCCTTACTAATGTTGTTGACTCAATAGTATTCCAGTATGTGTCTGGTAAATTTAAGTCCCCAGCCACTATTATTCTTCCCTCCTGTGTTTCATGCAAGAAATGAATGAATTCCTTTAAGTCTACATGTTACTTGTTTTTTGGTTTTCTTTATTGTCACAGTTACGCAATCTACAGTATTGGTGTTATTATTATTTTTGAACATGTAATAATCACAGGTCTCATAACTATCTTTAATCCCTATTATAACACCTCCATCTGATTTTTTGTTAGAATGCCTGTTACAGGAAAAACATTTATACCCTGACAGAACTAGTTTCCCATCATTGTTCTTTAACCATGTTTCACAAACAATAACAACATTAACCTTATGAGAATATAACACATTTTCCAATAAAAAATAACTTTATTAGTAATGCTCCTACTATTAACAACCATCAAAGATGCATCAGATGTTATCTAGGAACTGTTAAATTTTCAATCTGGCAATAACCCTGCCTTATTTTTGTCAAATATAAGACACTGACCTGTTCGACTCTCAGCAAGAGCGTCTTCTGCATGGAGACATGCATGAATGGGCGTACCTTCGTTGAAGGTTGTGCGTTAGGGCTGGCAACTCAGCACGTAAAAATCAACTGCCAATCATTAGCGGACCGGAGTTCTGCTGTGGCGACCCCTAACTGGGAAAAGCCGAAAGACACAACAACATTGTAAAATACCTGCTGCAAAAATTTGCTTCTCTGCTCTCAACAAGTGCACCCCATCTTGTTTGAACATGTGCCCAAAATTAAGCTTGGATGCTCTGCACATTTACATTTTTAGAACGGGACATTTTTTTCATGTAGGTATTTACCCCAAAAATAATTTCATTCTCAGTGACCTAACTCTCCTTTGTATATGTAATTTGTGAAAAATAAACATCCAAACACCTGTACAAGCTATGCTATTTAAGAGGGCTGTAAGTTCCCTACTAATAGTCAGAGAGTCCTTGTGAATGAGATCATTTGGACCAACACTAATGAAAACAAATCTATACTTCCTTACATTAAGGCATTCTAAGGCTTGTCTTGCATCCTCTATTTTTGTTCCTGGCAAGCATAACACTATTTGATGTTCATTATCTTCTCTGCAAATGTGTCAGTTCTCCTAATAACAGAACCTCCAATTACAAGAATATATTTTCTGACATGATCTGAAGAATCTTTAACTTCTAATTCAATAATATCCAATCTATTAATTGTTACAAGAAATGATCTTCATTACCATCAGTCTTATGAATCCTACTGTTTTCATTATTTATTATATTTACAAATATATAGTTCTCATCCAGTTGGCTTTGTACATCCACACCTTGAGCCATGTTGTCAGTATCTGTCTTTCTCATCTTTTTTCTTACAGTAATGTTCTTTACTCTTTCCACGTTCAGTTTTGATTTCTTCTTTTTCATCTACCTTCTTTTTTCGAAAAATGATGCCTTTTTCTGCAGACTGAAGGTTTTCTGATAAAAAAGTGTTCTCATTACCTGTAAATCTGTGTTACATAAAGCAGTGTCTTTTTAGTATGTATTGTCTTTGCTTTGCAGACATTTATTGTTTTCTTTTTCTTCCTTGTTATTTCTTGTGAACTTCTTCATTTTGTTATTTCCTTCTATACACTCTGAATCGTCAGACTGTTGAATTCTTGGTATGCAGAATTCCAAAGTTGCCAGTGGCATTATCTTGTTTCATAGGGGTTGAGTGATCATTATAGATAATAGCTAGATCCTTTCCTAAATGTCTTTTATTTTTTCTTTGCCTAACATTATTTATGACATCAGTCCAGTCATTAACATATGTAACGACAGTTCTCCAAACCATGCCAGTTGCAGAAATCCAATCGTGATCGGATCTATATCATAACATCGAAAAATAAAAAATGTCAAATGGCACAACAGGGAAAGTGCTTAAATGTCAAGGGTCCGTTTTTGAGATTGCAGTACAGTGAAGATTGGGATATTTGCCCTTTCCTCACTGTAGTGCGATCTCGGAGTTGGAATATATATTTAGTAGGGGGGGGGTTGTGGGGATACAGCCCCCCACAATACCAAATTCGAGTTTCTGCATTTTTGCTCTTGTGAGCGTTCGACATTTTGCATCTTCGATGTTGTGCTATAGATGCTCGTGATCAGCAAGTCTAGATTTACTACCAACAATGGTAAGCAAATCATCGAGTTTTTGACATTAGGAACACAGATAACCAATGTTATCAGGTGTTACCTTTAAATACACACAACATTTATTACATTGGTCAAGATATTTGTGCTTTAGCTTTAGCAAATCATTAATGGCATACTCATTTAAGGAATCCATAGTCAGCTGCAAATGAATAAAACATTCTAAAAGAAAAGAATCATCAAAATCAGTTACCACAGAATTCAAAGAGAACTTAAATCAACTTCTATGAGAAAAAATTACACAAACAATATACAACTAAGTATTAAATTAAATGCAGTGAAGTTGTTGCTCTGACAGTACAATTTATGAAACTCACAAAAAGCTGGAATTCCTTTACATCACACATGAATCTGTGCAGTAGCTTCTGCTCAGTATCACTCACAGTTATACCTCTTTTTAAATCACAAACCAATACAGGATTGTTTAGATAAGCTCAAGACTGTCTTCTCTGCAGTCTGTGAGAATTTATAGCTGACTAAGTTCCTTAGGTTGGTTAGAGTTTGCCTTTCTAAACCTATCCCTTTCTAACAAAAAACAGTGTAAATTAAAGATAAAACAACCAAATATAAATCAAAGTAAATCTTCTTGTCCACAAGCTAGTCCTTCCTTCCTACAAACAGTACAAAACAGTGGTAAGAAATAAAATAGAAATTCAAACAAAACGCCTCCTACCAGGCAACTGTACAGTCAATCATAAACCAAGACAGGATTGTTTAGATGCACCACCTACTCTGGGAAATTTTGAAGAGTAAGGGGGTCACATCTTTCAGTGGTGTGATCAAGGTGCCATGAAGTGACTGTTGGCAGTGTTCACTGCATTGGCTTGTGGTATTGGGAATTGAATAAGTCCATGGCAGGGAGGGTGTAGCCAAGTGTGTCCATGCTGATTGGGTGTACTATGTGTTAATCCTAATGACTGGACAACCTCTCTCAGTGTATGTACTGTTGTTATGGTCACAGCTTCCCCTTCTTTATGTTCATAGTTATCAGCTGCAGTTAGTGCTATGGACAGCTGCCAATTTACATATGGCAACTATACCTCAACATAAATTCCTGAAATCTCATACCCCTTATGGCATGTCCTTCCCACGTTTTCTAACATACATGCTTTGCTGCCTTCTCAGCTACAGAATATGTACTGAAATTTCTCTGTTTCACAGTCTTGAAATTCTAAAAAGTGTTGCAAGAAAAAGTGTTGATGTTTCATATAGTCATCATTGTCATTATGTAATGTACTTTCCAAACATTTTGGCACTGACATTGCACATCATGATGACCATGAGGCATGCAACCAGTGAGCTCATGTGTGTGTGCACTCATATTCCCACAATGCAGTGTTATGACAATGTCTCAACACAACAGTGCAGTACTACATTACATGACACATTTCCCAAACACACATCTGTCTGAATGGATCAACCAGTTTGCTCCTCATGTGGACCAGAATGAGTGGTTATGGCTACTTTAGCCACTGTGCAATGCAGCTGTACAACATGGTGTGTCAGGGAAAGCAGGATTTTCCTGTTCTTCCTGCAAAAGAACTTTAAGGAATGCCTGCTGGGAGAGCATGATGGCTCACTGCAGAATGTGGATGCCTAGCTTGAGCTTGCTATGACGGTGAGTGGTGCTACTGTCACCCATTGTTGTGAACATTGCCAGTGCTGGTACAGTGATGTCAAATGTGCCACCCTGACCTGCTTCATCAATGGAAAACAGAGGTTCAGGGATTAGAGCCTGAATTATATTGTAAGCACTTGTTTCAGACTTTTTGTCTTCTACTATCTTAACTGTTATGCATGTAGACTTAGGAATACATACTTTGTTTTCTAGCAGTGGAGGAACAGCACACTAACATGACTGGATATCTAAGAAGGCAGAAGTACTTTTCCCAGCAGTGAAGTGTGCATGACTTCTGTACCAGTATTGTACAATTTTGCATGTGTTTGTGGCAGATGTGTGTAATCAATTTTTTTTCTTAGTGCTGTCCTTCTGCAAGTCCAGTTGTGGAAGAGAAGGAAGTGAAGCTGCAATCACTTCAAGCTACCCTAACCATTGCTTCTAGGAAGTGAGGCTGCAATCACTTCAAGCTACACTGACCACTGCTTCTAGGAAGTGAAGCTGCAATCACTTCAAGCTACCCTGACCATTGCTTCTAGGAAGTGAAGCTGCAATCACTTCATGCTACCCTGACCATTGCTTCTAGGAAGTGAAGCTGCATGCAATCACCTCAAGCTACCCTGACCATTGCTTCTAGGAAGTGAAGCTGCAATCACTTCAAGCTACCCTGACCATTGCTTCTAGGAAGTGAAGCTGCAATCACTTCAAGCTACCCTGACCATTGCTTCTAGGAAGTGAAGCTGCAATCACTTCAAGCTACCCTGACCAGTGCTTCTAGGAAGTGAAGCTGCAATCACTTCAAGCTACCCTGACCATTGCTTCTGGTGCTGGGTCACTAGTGGCCATCAGCTCTGTTGCTCCCTGTTGAAGGTTACCTGGAGGTGTTAGTGGTGCACTCATAGTCTACATCTTGAGGGGGTGTGCAAAGCTGTCTCTTCTGAAAGTGGTGCAGAAGATTCTCCTGTGTTCTCCCAGTATCAATGGCATAAGCTGGTGGCTGTTGATATATGCTGGCAACTCAATGCTTGCCTTAGCAATATGAAGCACCTTATGGCATAGCCTGTGGAATTATTAAACTCTCAGGCCCCATCCATCAAGCTACCAGTGGAGCAACAGGCACATTACAAGCAAACAACCCTTCTTCCCTTTTCAAACTTGATGGGTACCCCAGTGCATTTCTCTCTGCTTGTTGCCAGAGCCATAATTAGCTTATCTAGCACCTGGTGTGGTTCCTGGCACTTTTGCTTCTCACCTCTAAGAGAACTGAAGAGCTCCTCACCTCAGGTGTATGCTGTGTACCTTTCTAAACTCCCTAGTGACATGAGGTACAAAAAAGTTTCGTTCCTTTCCTGAGCTGTCTAGCACAAGCAAGTTATAGCTCTTTCTGCATTCCTCTACTTCACTCAAGAGGAACAAGCAAAAAAAAAATATTCTTTACTTTTAACTGTAGCAAGTCACTTGGAGCAAAAAATGACAAGTGCCTTGCTATAGGTTAAATACCATGCTTCAGCCCTGACTGCTAATGTACTACCTCCTGATTAGCTCTCTCTGTTCCCCTTGACAATTTGCAGCTGGGGATTTGCCCCCTGTGTCTCACCCTTGCTATGCATCTGTTACTAACTAACCTGTTTCCTCCCCATTTATATGATGAACAAGGATGGCACCTTCCGCAGTCTGACAGCTGCTATGCTGCCCTTCTTGTGCTGCACATGAGCATGATATGCAGCTCTGAGGAGTTACAAGGATGGCACCTTCAGCAGTCTGACAGCTGCTATGCTGCCCTTCTTGTGCTGCACATGAGCATGATATGCAGCTCTGAGGAGTTACAAGGATGGCACCTTCAGCAGTCTGACAGCTGCTATGCTGCCCTTCTTGTGCTGCACATGAGCATGATATGCAGCTCTGAGGAGTTACAAGGATGGCACCTTCAGCAGTCTGACAGCTGCTATGCTGCCCTTCTTGTGCTGCACATGAGCATGATATGCAGCTCTGAGGAGTTACAAGGATGGCACCTTCAGCAGTCTGACAGCTGCTATGCTGCCCTTCTTGTGCTGCACATGAGCATGATATGCAGCTCTGAGGAGTTACAAGGATGGCACCTTCAGCAGTCTGACAGCTGCTATGCTGCCCTTCTTGTGCTGCACATGAGCATGATATGCAGCTCTGAGGAGTTACATCGCACAAGTGAGAGCACATTGACTCAGACACGTGACTCTCTTCACCTTATTTTCCTGTTATTAGTTAAGTGGTTTGGGTGAACTAATTCTGTCATTGCTACTTCTAGTGGCACTTATCCCATTATCACTCTGCCTCTCTTTAATTATACGGTCCTTTGCTCAGACTACCAGCACTGTTTAATGCCTACTACATGTCAAATTAGCTTTGTGGCTGTTTGCATAGTGATCTGCTCAGCTTGCATTTTCTTTATAGTTCTTTCCATTCAAAGCTCTTTTTCTTAAGTTTTTGAGATTCAGCAATTGGAATAGATTTACATATGCATTTGTTTTGATTTTTACTTCTGATCTGAAATATGAAGCATTTATTTTTTGGATGTGTTTTTGTCTGTTAATGGCAGTTAGTGTAGAGGGTTATGATTATACCCTGTTAGCAAGTTGTTTCCTATAGCCCAGAGTTTGAGTCCTTCAACCTCCATTTGCCTACTATGTGAGCAAATCACTTAACCAGATGGTTCCTTTAGTAATTGTATGCTTTATTCAAGATAACCATCCTGTTCACATTGACTTTTAATGGTCTTCAGCTGATATGTGGGTGCCCTCTCAACTGTCCAGATTTTCACAAAATGTTCAGATTTTTGCGTCATATTTTTGGCCTATCCCTCATAATTTTTTGGTTTTCTGGCAAATGTTTGGCAAATCATTAAGGGTGGAAATCAGAAAATAATGACATGCATTTGAGTTTCAGAATTCATACAGAAAATTTATTCTATCAACTTTCTTAGTTTGTAAGAGCAATATTTAAAAATTGTCCTTATATCTGGGCTTTTGTCCCCCCATTTATTTATCGTTTTGTCAATATTTCTTGCTCTAACAGGTTGAGAGGTATGCTCCTAGCCTTAACACTGTAAGCAAAACTTCTAGGCAATATGAGACTGACATTTTCTGTTTTGCTTCTGTTTTAGAATGTGTACTGTTGAAAAGTTATTATAGTTGCATGCCACTCTCTCTCTTCCTCTCTCGTTCTCTCTTCCTAGCTGCTTCATACACTGACTGTCACAAATGACTTTCTTGCAGTAGTCTCCTGCAACCCCTACCATTTTTAATTCCCATTTGTTAAAACAAATGTGAAGGATTACTTATCGCTGCCAATATGAGGTTTACATTAATGCAAAGTGAACCTGTGCAAAGTGATTTGCTAATGTGGGTACTACAAAGTATTTGTTAGTGGCCAAGATGACTGGCTCTGTATCCTTTTCCAGTAATATGGAGATACTTGTAATTAGAAGTTTGCATTTGGTCTATGATTATTCACTTAATCAATTTCCAGGTTACAGGAAAGCTGGAACCTATCCTGGGAATGACTAGGCATAGGATAGAAAAAGTGACATGGGGTTTAGACACAAATATATATATATATATATATATATATATATATATATATATATCTATATACACACATGCACACACACACACACACACACACACACACACACACACACACACACACACACACACACACACACACACACACACACACACACACACACACACACACACACACACACACACACACACACACACACACACACACACACACACACACACATAGCATGCAGAATCTATGGGTAAATTGGAGGCTTTTCAACTGACTGACAGTATGTCTTTATGGATGTGGATGTAGCAGGAAACCTGAGCATCCAGCAAAAAACACATGGGCCAAAGGAGTATGTACATACCCATCAAGAAGAAACCCCAGCAAAGAACCAAACTGGGGAGACATGCACTGTGAGGCAGCAGCACTAACTGCTGTAACTTTGTTCTGCATTAAGCGTAAGGTTGTCTTTGTAGCGTTATTGCCTGGCTGGTTAAAATCCATTGCTATTGTTGTGTATGGCAGCCCCCAGTGGTCTAAATCCAGCCCTGATCTCTTTCCTTTATGCCAACAGACCAGTACTTTAACCACCATTATTTGGAGGAATGAAAGCTTCTAAATCTCACCTACCCAACTCGAAAATCTCTTGAGCATAATACAAAGGAAAGTGTAAGCAGAAATCTGTACATCTTTCTTCTCATTGTTGAGCAAGGGCACTACTCTGTATGAGTTGTTTAGCGTTATACAGGCTTCAAATGAAGACTGAGGTAATGCAGTTTATAGCTTTAATCTGCTGTACTCTCATATGAAATTACCTTTTTATTTTATTTTATTTTTCTACTTCTAAACTTCAAAAGTAATCACTTCATGAGGACACCTTTGGTTAAATTACCAGAAAGGCAATGACTAACAAATGATCAAACCTATGAACCATTCAGAACTGCTGTGTCTGCTATAAAAAGCAAAGTCATACACACTTTCAAAAACATACATTATCTATTGAAGGATAGGCTGGTGGGGGTACTAGTCTCATGCTAGGTAGATTGACTGCTGACACTTTAGTATAAGGGGCTGCTACACTCCTGAGTGTGTCATCCTTTGGATGAAATGTTAAACTGAGGTCCCATCTGCTTGAGTTGGTGGTAGCTGAGATGCATATAAAAGACCCCATGACAACTACTGTAAGGAAGAGGAGAAGTTCCCTGATTCCTGGCCAAATGTCCCCTAGTAGTATAAGTACCACCTTGGGTCCCCTGAAAAGAGGCTGCTAGTCTAGTGGGAATAACTTGGTCAACAAAGGATAAATAAATAAATACAATTCTTATGATAACAGTGCTTATCTAAGGTAAACAAAACCAGATTATTTGAAAAGAATGGAAAGCCGTAGGCTTATCATGCATCAGAAATCTTCCACTTATCCATTTGTTAACCGGATAGGCCCACTGAACACACAGTCCCTTTTCAGATGCGACCTGGGAGCATGTCTGGTTAAGTCATTTGCTCAGGATCACACAGCAGACCAAGAATGGCTGAGGAAATCAAACCTTCTACCACATGAACTTAAGGTCACTGCCTTAACCTGCGTGCGTATGTGTGTTTATGTGTGCACGTGTGTTTTGACAGCACTGTACTGAAATCAGTGAGACTGTGGAATACTGGAGTTAAGAATGGGGGTCTGTTAAAGCTTTTCCCGGTTAGGGGTCACCATAGTGGATCACTGGTCCACTATTGACTGGCAGTGGAGTTTTTACAGAAGGCAGATACATGCACTCATGCACCTACCTGTATGTCTTTAAAGCTCACTCAACCACAGGGAGGACGTGCAGACTCTGCACAGAAGGCACTCCAGCCGACAATTGAACTGGAGAACCTCTTGCTGGTGAGGCAATAATGCTAACCGCTGCACCATGCAGCCGATTGGAGTAAGGATATTTTCTCATATTGCTTCCAATATGCAGTCTTGCGCTTAATACATATACAGTCAAGAGGGTGTGGGTGGAAGAGAACTTGATCCTGCAGAAAACACTTTCTTTTTTTTTAACTTTTGTCAATGATGCACACTAATGTCACACTCACTAGGTTAAATAAGGAGAAAGTAACAGTCAGCTGCCTGTCAGGTGCCAGGATCTGCCACATAATGCACGCACTCAGGGCCCTTAACAACGGGTACAAATATGACTCTGTCATTGTACATGTGGGTGTGAATGACCTAAGATGTACCTCCCTGGACTACATGAAAAGAGAAATGGAGGAGCTCTTGGATTATGTAGCCCAGACAGGTATGACTCTAGCCCTGGGCCACATCCTACCATCACCCAGAATGATACCACAGTACAAGCAGAAAATGATTGATTTCAACAATTGGCTAAGTTTCTGGTGTCATTCTAAGGGGATCCAGTATCTGTCTGCCTGGGATGATGATTGACAGACCTCAATGCTTTGCCAGAGATGGCCTGCATCTGTCACTCCTGGGCTCTCCTGGATATTGGCCAAGGCTCTTGCCACCCCTATAGTGCCTTTTTTAGGCGGTGTTCCAAAGACCAAATTACCACCGTAACAGCTACAAACAATTGCAATCTGAGGGTCATGCTGCTCAATGCTAGAAGTCTAAATCTCAAAATTCACTCGCTCGAAGCACTCCTTAAAATGGAGAACATCGACATTTGTGCCATAACAGAGACCTGGTTCAAGGCACCAGAAAGCACCCCTGCAGTACCAGGCTATAACTCATTCCACACTTTTCGGCCCCAGAACTTGGACTGAAGCTCCAAATGTGGTGGTGTTTCCATATTCATAAAGGATCCGCACACCTCCAGACTAGTAGCCCAACATAACTCATCTGAGAAACTTCAGGTGCAGCTAACATTGGGTAAGACAGCAATTCAGGTCGTAGTCTGCTATAGGTCCTCAACCATGTCCCAAGACTCACACTTCATGTTCCTAAGCACCCTGGAGAATATTAGGGTCCAACCTAACACTCTCATACTGGGAGACTTCAACAACCCCTCCATTAACTGGGAAAACTACTCATGTACCAATACACTTGCCCAACATTTCCTGGAATTCATTAATTCCAATGCCCTGGACCAGCTCATTTATATCCCCACTAGAGGTAGCAACATCCCTGACCTGGTCTTTACTAACATGGGTGACCGTTGCTCTACACCAGTAGTCAACTCCTCCCTGGTTAGATCCAACTACAAACTAATCACCTTGGACGTCCACCCCCCCCCCCCCAAGGGTAACCACCATGAAAAACTTCTCCAATGCTAACTTTGGGCTCCTAAAAACAGAGGTGACTAACTTCATGGCACACATACAAATGGAGATCAGTTGCATGATCGCTGAATCATACACGAATGCACTGTACGAACATCCACACAAATGCATGGATCTCGCCATACCCAACAGAACCAAGACACTCTCCTCCAAAAAAAGGAAGCCAATCTGGTGGTCCCCTGTCATAAACAAAATCTACAACAGAAGGAGGAAACTGATGCACAATAAGGTGAAGTCCCAAGACTGGAAAAACTCCCTTATCAGCCTCAGCAAAAAGTTGAGATCCCTCATTAAATCCTCTAAAGCTAGCTATGAAAACAGAATTGCAGCAGATAGTAAAGAAAACCACAAGGCCTTCTATAGTTATGTAAAGAATCTCCACAGCAATACCCAAATTTGCTCTGAGCTACTGCACAATGGTACCTCCTATACCAAGCCAACAGATGTTGCCAATATACTGGCAGATAGATTCAGTGCCAACTTTCCCCCTTTCCCCCAAGGGACCAGTCACAAGACCAGTAGATTGTCAGGCACCCAGTATCACTGCTGCACAGGTTAAAACAGCACTGTCTAAGGCCAAGAATACAACTTCTATGGGACCTGACAATATCCCTGGCTGTGTTCTACATGAACTACAAAGTGAACTGGCACCTCAACTGTGTGCCCTGTTCAATCACAGCCTCACCTCAGACTTTGTCCCTACCAAATGACACACTGTTACATTCATCCCTTGCCACAAAAGAGGAATGACTACAGACCCTCGGAACTATCACCCCATTAGCCTGGTGAGTCTGATATGTAAAGCTATGGAATGCATCATCATAGACCTAATAAACAAGGGTATAGGGAATCTCCAAACTCTGGATCCCACTCAGTTTGGTTTTGTGAAGGGTAGATCATGCCTGCTCAACTTGGTCGACTTCTTTGAGTCAGTCACCAGAGCTGTGGATGAAGGCAAGGTGGTTCATACAGCCTACCTTGATCTGGCCAAGGCCTTTGATACCATTCCCCACTCAGGAATCATAGAAAAACTCACTAAGCTAGGCATCAGCCCCTATATCACTAGGTAGGTTGCAAACTGGCTCACAGGTAGAACCCACAGTGTGAAAGTAACTGACTCCAAGTCAGACTGCCGACCAGTCATGAGTGGAGTCCCACAGGGTTCGGTCCTGGGTCCTCTCCTGTTTGGTATCTACTTCTCTGAAATCCTGGCCAACATGAAGGGACTCTGGCTGGCAAAGTTTACAGACGATTGCAAGTTGGGGGCTATTATTAACTCCCTGAGTGATATTGACATCCTACAGAAAGGCCTCACTGAGACCAACGACTGGTGTCAGAACCATGGCCTTAAGCTCAATGCCAAAAAATGTGTCGTCATCACCTTTCGGGAAAAACCCGGTTCCCATGAATTACCACATCAATGGTAGTCCACTGAACACAGAAGGCGTTATAAGAGATCTGGGAACACAAGTTGACAGCAACCTCTCTTTTGACCACCACATTGCCACTGTGGTCAGAAAGTCCTTCTATGTGGCACATCTCATTACTAATGGTTTTGCATCCAGGAAGAAAGAGGTCATTGTCTCCCTCTACTCTTCCCTCATTAGGCCAATCATTGAGTACAATGCCCCATTTGGCATGTACCTCACTAAACACCTGCAACAACTGGAGTGGCCACAAAAGTACCTCACAAAGAGGATCCTAGGCCTTAAACATTTGTCCTATATGGACAGACTAAAAAATACTCCAGCTATTCTCTGTCTCATATCCCCTACTTAGAGGCGATGTCTGCTTGACTTACAAAGCCATGTCTAACCCAGCTCTAGTAGAAATGTTACATCTAAAGAAATCCCAATCCCTTCACAGCACACACTCCACCTCATTACCACAATCAACAGAACATGCTGGAGGGCCAGGTTCATAACCCAGAGACTGCCCATGCTATGGAATAGACTTCCCATACATGTCAAGCAGAGCACCTCACTGGTCCTCTTCAAGAGAAATCTTGATGAGCAGATGGGAAATAGAAAATTCACCCCAGGGATCACTCCAGTGGCTTTACTCGACAGAGGCACTGGGAGCTAAGGTAGGGTGGCACAATGTCAGGGTAATCCTATGGGCTAGGCTTGTAATACCCCATGGCCATTAGCCTAGTACACACCTATGAACCTATGCCATTATAGATTACTTTGAATCAATGAAATGGAACGTGATTTAATGGGTGACTTGTGTCATTTCAAGCCTAGCTGTTTCATCTCAGTGTAATACCATAGATACTCTAATTAATACCCAGGTTTGTTTTTAGTAATGACTGTCCATGTCAGGTAGGGTTGTGGGTTCTATCTAAAGTAAGAATTTAAGGTGCCTCATCCATTTGTCCAGGTTCATTTTGAACACTGTCCTAGAGGTGCTCTGTTTCACATGAATTGGCAGCCTATTCCAAAGACACGGCAGTCACTGGGAGACAAACTGTTCCTCCCGCATGTCCTATTCAAGTTGCAGACCATATTTAGATCCCTGTAACAGGTAGCTGTAGTCCCATTTGATGAACGGATGTACAGCAAATTCATTAGGTTTGGGTCAGAGATTGCTTTGTAAGCTAGGCACAAGGGTCCCCTAAGAAGTCTAAATGATACTGAGTATAGTGACAGGGTCTTTAGTCGGTCTCTGTAAGGCACATGCTCGAGTCCCTTGATCTTCTTAGTTAGAAACCTCAGGTCTCTCCAGTTGCTGCAGGTGCTTTGTACGTTACATGCTGAAAAGGGCGTTAAATTCAATTATGGGCTTGATTAGTGATGAGTATAGAGGGGTTATAACCTCCTTTACTCTAGAGGCAATGTCTTTGCTAATCAAGTGTGTTATGTAGAAAGCCTTCCTTACTACAGTAGACACATGGTGGTCAAAGTTGAGGTTGCAGTCTACTTGTGGTCCCAGATCTCTTACCACTTCATAGGTATATAGGGTATTGTTGTTAATTTTATAGTCTGAATGACACTGTTTTTACCAAAGGGAATAATGATGCATTTCTTTGCATTCAGTTTGAGACCATAACTAAGACACCAGTCGTTGGGCTGTGTAATACCCTCCTGAAGTGTACTGGCATAATTTGGGGATTCAATAATTACACCCAGTTTGCAGTCATATGCAAACTTGGTCAGCCACATCCTGAACGTCTGAGAAATATATACCAAACAGTAGGGGACCCAGCACTGCCCTTGTGGTACCCCACTGGTGACAGGGCTGCTGGTTGATGTGGAGTCTCCCACTTACAACAAATGGGTTTACATTCAGTTTGCTAAGTTTATCAGTAATGCCCAAGTGTGGGACTGTGTCAAAGCCTTTGCCAGTTCAAGGTATGCTGTGTGCACAGATATGCCCTCATCAGTGGCCCTGGTCACATTTTTGAAGAAATCCACCAGGTTAACTGTCAGGATATACCTTTGACAAAGATAAATAGGGTCATATCCAGAGTTTGGAGGTCTTTATTTATGAGGTTCATGATGATACATTCCATAGCTTTACAGATAAGGCTGGTCAAACTTATGGGTCTATAATTCCCTGGGTCTGTTGCTAAGCTACCTTTGTGGAGGGGAATAACTGTTGCTGTTCTCCATTCCCCATGAACAAAGCCTGTGGATAGATTATGATTGAATGGGGTACTTAATGGTGATGGTCGTTCATGTTTTAGTTTGTATAGAGGACAACCGGGGATACCATCTGATCCCATAGAGGCTGTTTTTTTGCCTTAGACAAGGCTTTAATGATCTACTATTCGGAGATATAAGGTGGGCAGAAGTTGAGGGCAAGATTTGTAATAAGTTTGTAGTTGATAGGGCAGTGACATTTTTGCCAAATCTGCCCACTAGAAAGTTTTCTATCTCTGTGGGATCAGTGTGTGTGATACCATTAGTCACTAGTTCGGCACATGCCTGAGTCCTACCATATAGGCTATGCGCGTAGCTGTAAAAGGTGTTACGGTTATCCTTGGATGTGATTGCTATTTTGTTCTCAAAGTTACCCTTGGAGGATTTAACGTGTCATATTAGCCTATTCCAATATTATTATTAATAACCTCATTATTCCAATAATGTAAGGCTGTAGCTTTCTTAGCAGTCAGTGTGTGAAATGTTTTAACAGCACATGTTGCTCTCTCAGCTATGACCACATGAATGAAGGTAGTTCGGATGGGACGTAATATGCTGAAATTCCCATTGCTGTGAAAATCTTTCAGATTCCACATTTGCATATGAGCACCATTATTTGAGATTTCTATGTCTAGAAATCCATGTATTAAGGAAATGACTTTTATCTACTATTAAGACTCACATTTTTCATTGATATTCATATTCAGTAATTACTACGGCATCATTTTATTTCTTATCAAGTTCACCCCCCCGTATTCTGATAAATGTGGCACTGATTCTGCCAACAAGGAGGGAGGGGTTGTTTCTGACCACACTTGATAGGATATAGTTTGTTTGTTTCATGTTCTGCAATCATTTTCTAATAGGTGTCTGTTCATTTTAAGTTACTGTGATATAAGGTAAAACTCAGCTTTTCATGTATAGGTTCTTCTGCATCAGGTTCAAAAAGTGAATGGTTTTAAATAAGTGTTACTTAGATTAGCTGTATTATTATAAAGGTAAAGTGATTGAAAACTACATGACAGGTACTGATGCTCATGATGTTTGTTTTACCACTTTGCTTGTAGTGAGATTAACCTGTAGGGCAGTCAGTTGTGTTGTGTCATATAATTAGGGATGGGAAAAAGAAAAGAGATGAAGGTGAACAGTTGGGAAATGTTAACAAAGGGTTTCTATTAGCACTCATCAAGGATGTGTAACATGCAAACACGCATGCATGTGCACGTGCATCTGCTTGCACACACACACACACACACACACACACACACACACACACACACACACACACACACACACATGCATGTTTGAAAAAAGCAGGGCACCTGAAATTTTATTTTATTTATTTACTTCACATTTGTTTACCGGGATAGTCTGACGGGGTATAAGCTCTGTGGTGCGTGCTATAACTGCGTAATACTATAGTGTAATGTACTAGTTAGGTAGGAGTTCTAATCTTAGACATGGCAGCTGTGAGACTCTGTGTGTGTAGGGATCAATGCTTTTGACCCAGGACTCCCCAGACTCTGGAATAGACTGCCCATACATGTCAAGTAGAGCACCTCTTTGGCCCTCTTCAAAAGGAACCTTGATGATTGGATGGGAGATAGGAAATTCACCCCGGGATCACATCAGTCACCCTGCTAGACAGGGATCCAGGGAAGTAAATACTGTGGGAAGAAATAGCCAGGGAATTGTTATGGCTAGGCTTATATAGGCCCTAGGGCCGATAGCCTAGTACCAGCCTATCAACCTATGAACTTATGAACCCATTTTCAGTGAAGGCCCGGGGAGAAAAGCTCCAGCCAAAGCTTACATACAAAGTCATCACATCAAGTATAGAATTTATAGACAACATAAATGAGTGTTAACACATTTACAGGAAAAAAAATTAAAAACAAAAGTATATACATAGTATCAAATAGAACAAGACTTTAAACACTTGAATATAGACACATATATGTTTGAACTTATATATGTGGAGGAACATAACATTAGTTAGGAAATTAAGTAGGGAGAATTACTTAGGCAAAGTAGTGCATAGGTAGTAATACTTCCGTGGTTTGAGTTGCAGCTAAGAATGTAACTACTTATAGAGTAGTGTTGTTAGAAGGGATATGTTAACAGAGTACATACAGCCAAATTGTATAAGTAGTGCTGTTAATAATTAACCTGGGGTGTTACATGTGCAAAGTCAGGATTCAAATAAGTGTCTTTTGCAAGATATTTTGAAATGACTAAGATTACTTATGGATCTAATACTATATGGAAGGGTATTGCAATATATGGCAACAGAGTTATTGTAAAGAGAGTTGTCTGCTGCATTGGATACTTTGGTTACTTGGAGTAAGTCTTTGTTAGATGATCAAAGAGTACGAATGTTAGAGTAGGGCTGTAGAAGATTTTTTAGGGAAGGTACATTGTCAGGACTGTGCATTATTTTGTGAGCCATTATTAATTGGTAATGGTTCATAACATGAGGTAGTTCCAACCCAGAAAGATTTTTTAGGCATTGACAGTGATGGGTTGAATGTGTGGAATTTGTTGCAAATTTGGCAATCTTATTATAACATGATTCTAATTTACGTAGGTCTGACTTTTTGAGGTTGGTAAGTATGGGGGATACATATAAGAGTGAGGAGAGAAGGTGGGTTCTAGCTATGACTATTTTTGCAGCGTCTGTCAAGAATTTTTTGTTTCTATACATTGTTCCCATTTTCTTGTGAACCTTTTTGATTGTGTTAGAAATGAATGTCAAATTTTAGTTGTTGTGTCTTTTGGCTTTTCCTGGTTAGGGGTCGCCACAGCGGAACTCCGGTCCGCTAATGATTGGCAGTAGATTTTTGCATGCCAAGTTGCCGGCCCTGACACACAACCTTCAATGACAGTACACCCATTCACGCATGTCTCCACACAGAAGACACTCTAGCTGAGAATCGAACAGGACAACGTCTAACTGTGAGGCGACAATGCTACCACAGCACCACCACCGCAGATATGTCAAATTTTAGTCTGTTGTCAATTATGATGCCTAATAGTTTTGTTTGGGAATCAGAGAAAATCCTAGTTTTATTACTGGCAGTGATATAAAAGTTAGTTGGGAGGTTAGTAGGTTTAAATGGATGAAAGCTCATAGGTTTAGTTTTATTAGGGTTGAGAATGAGTTGTGAGTTTGCTAGCCACATTTCAATGTCAGAGAAGGCTTTTTGTGTGACTGTAAGAAGTTGAGTTATTGTGGATGCTACACATATGACAGGTGAATCATCTGCATATTGTATGATAGATGCTTGACAGGAGGCAGTATTAAGATCATTTATGAATATGCTGAAGAGGAGGGCCCCTAGAATTGAATCCTGAGGGATTCCAAGTGTAACAGGAAGGAGTGGAGATAGATCTTGCTTCAACTTCACAACTTGCTGGAGGCTAGATAGATACATCTGAAACCAGTTAACAGCATCAGGGTTGATAGTAAGATAATTCAGAGTGGACGATAACTAAGGATAGAAAACTGTATCGAACGCTTTAGACATATCCAAAAAGACTGAAGACACTATTTTGCCATCCTCTCTGAATTTATTTATAATATTAGTGAAACTTAGAAGAGCTGCAGTGCTGCTATGATATGGCTGGAATCCATACTGTGACGATGACACATCTGTGACTGATACATCTTTCCAGAATTATAGAAAGTGGTGAAAGTATAGCAATGGGCCAGTAGTTTGTTAGTTTTACAAGGAAATCCTAAATGGGAGAGCATGGGAAAAACTGACAAATAAGTAAAAAATGACTCTCACAAAGGATGCAGCTCAGAGACAGAGTGTTCTTAAACTCAAGATACTCAGAAGGAGGGCAAAGGTAACAGTAGAATCACCATGGCTGGAGATGCCTCAGTGTTAACATTATAGAAAACATGGACAAAACAGGAAATAGAGGCCAGTGAGCTGGTTCTATATTGTAAGGAAATCAATGAAAAATATATTTAGAGAATGAATGGCTGTTTACCAGTGGAGCAGCAACCTGCAAGGTATAAATGCACATAGAGTGACTGCAAAACAGCCCTGCAAGAGGAACTCCGTATTGTTTTTTGACTTTTTGACTAGAAGTTGTCAGAGGGGAAAAATGATTGTTATCTATTTCATTTTGAATTCAGAAAGGTATTGGATTTTGAAGTATGGCCATTGTTTAAAGTTTGATTTAACAAAACTCAATTCACCAAATGAGTTTTTCAGATTTGCCTGTTTATTGAGAAATCTTTGCTTGGGAATATAACCTTTCCCAAAGTGCTATGACCTTATCAGAATTATATTTAGTCAAAGTGTGAGGTCACCCCAGTCATAAACCACCTAATTTGGTATAACAGATGTGGCATACTGGGTCTACTTTAAAAGACCGAACCGACGATTCCCCGACGACAAAATGAAGAGAAAGACCGACAAGGGTAATATGTGACCGCTGACTCGTAAGTGTGCAGCACGGGCGGAGTTAGGAGCGGTCAGGTAGTGGTATTGGCGCGATTGGGATGGGGTTTTGAGGTGAAAGGTGAGTGTGTGAGTGTGTGTAGTGTCAGAGTTAGGGTTCGGGTAAGGAAGTGTGTGTTGAGGGACTGTGACTTTAGGAGTTAGGTTTTAGGTTAAGTTAGTTAAGTTTAAGGTGAGGGGTGTGTGCATGATGGTGATTATGAGGTAGGGTGAGTGTGCGATAGTGCTGGACCTTAGGGTTTTAGGTTTGTTAGGGATATATGGGCTATGCTATGGTGTGTAAATGTGTTTTTGTTTTAATGTAAATGTTCGGTGTTGTTATTATCGGTTTTGTGTGTGTTGTTTGTGTGTTTGTCGTTTGTGGGTTCGGTGATTCGATTTGTCGGTGACTGGCGTGTTGGTCTTTCATACTACATGTCCCTTAAATGCATTTTAGCCATTATCAGTAGGGTGACCATTTAAGTCTATCCTTCACAGCTGGTAGTTAACAAATCTGAAACAGAAAGGGTTAGTAGTGTGGAATAAAATGAGAAGGCAAAAATGAGCAGAAAGTAGGCACTGATAATAAGAGAGTAGTTAACAGTGGGGGTGTCGCTGAGATTAGTTCTGAAACCATACCTCTCAGCCTGTTTGTCAACAATTCTGGAAAAAGCAAAAAATAATGGGGCAGCAAAGGCTCAGAATCAAGAACAATTTTTAAATGTTACTCTAATTCAGTTAAAAAGTTAATAGAACAAGAGGATTTACATCAATATTCATTTTATGAACAAGAAGACTTGTGAAACTTTAATGTCTGGCATTATGGATTGACTGTATTCTTCAGTGATTTATCAGGAAATCAAATTAGTGATTATATGAATAACAATTATAGAAATAATGACAAATTATTGATATTAATCAAAATTTTTATGGAGCGACAGGGCAAAAATATGAGACAAAATCAACAATGTTATGTAAAATCAAGGGCAGTTGAAAGATATGCCTGGGACAAATGCTATTTAACATGTCTGCTATAACAATGAAGGCTGAGAATACCATCAAAATCTTTGTGGATGACAGTAAAACTGGGGTTACACTAGGGGATGACAATAAAGTTGGTGGTAGAGTAGAGGATCAAGGCAAGCTTAGAGATATTTAAAGAAGTTGATGTCTTGGGTAGAAAGCTGGTAACAAGCTGAAAACATAAAACAATAAATGCACATCATGTAGGAAATAAGAACATGGAAAAACTTGTTAGATAGTTCAAAAAAAGCTCAAAGTGACAGACCGAAGGTAGTAATGCCAAGGATCGAACACCTGGAGCAGAGTGAAAATTAGCAGCCAATTCTAAATTGGATTCTGGGGTTACAGCCCTGGAAGGAGATATTCAAGGGAAATCTGGTTAGTATTACAGCTTTACAGAGCAATGGTTAAGCAAAACTTGGGGTACTTTTTTGTAAGATAGGAAGAGAAGAGTATTTAAAATGGTGGAGACTTTCAGGAAATGACAACAAGCAGGGCATGGTGGGGATATGGTATAAGTACATCCTAAAGAAACTGGATGTGTACTACACAAAGGATAGAACAGAAAGGGAGAACATGATATGAACTCAGAAAACCAATGCAATGGTGCTGACCAAGAAAGGAAAAAAGGTGTTGAGGGAGAAAGAGGCACAATCAGCAAATTCATACTAAAAAGTCAAAATGAGTCTCTGTGTCAGAAAATACTGCTTAACAGGAAACATTGTAGAAATGAACTTTCACAGTTGGTGGCACAAAGAGAAACATCAGAGAAATCAATAGGGCCTAGGACATGTGAGGACAAAAGGAGGCCAAGCAGGTTGGGGAACTGCCAGATAATGTCTGAAACACCAGGGCAGACCAGAGCAGACTAGGCCAAATATCTTTTCCTGACAAATTGTATGTATGCTAAATGATTTCCTTTGAGTGCATAGTTGAAAGTGACAAATATGCATACTTACATGGGTTACTAATTGATTGTTAAGACTTGTTTTTTTTTTTTTTTTGGAAAAAGCTCTTCTTTCTGTGGAAAAACAAATGACAGACACTTGAAAGTGTCCTATGCTAACCTTCCTCAGTTGAATGTTCAGCCATATTACTGAAGTATTTTTTCTTAGTTAGTTCTGCCTTATTTGAATCTTTCTGTCCCATTGTACAGATCTAACCTTTTCTTGGTCAAAGGCCTATGTTCCCAGATCCCTGACTACTGAGTAAACTCTTATGGGTATCTTATCAATGGCGTAATTAGCCTCAGTGGCAGTTTTCCCAAAAGGTACTATAATGCATTTCTTGGCATTGAGTTTTAGTCCATGACTTTGTCACCAGTCATTTGTGTGTGTGAAACCCTCTTATAAGATGTTTGTGTCATGGGTGAATCTATGATAGCACCCAATCTGCAGTCATCTGCCAACTTTGTAAGCCAAAGGCCCTTGATTTCTGAGAAGCAAATGCCAAATACGAGAAGTATCTGCATGGAGCCCCCTTTGGTATGCACCCAAACAGGCATATCCAACAATAACAATTAGAATGGCCACAGAAGTTTCTCACTAAAAAAATAAAGGGCACAGGTAAAATGTCCCCTGCAGACCACCTCAAGGCCCTATCCCTGTATTCTGTCTCCTGCAGGCTGTTGAAGGAGATCTATGCCTGGCATACAGGGCATTTCCAGACCCCACTCTGATGGACCTCCTGTATATACACAAAACAAATAGCACCAGAATTACCCCATTCTAAAGACTTAAACTTTGCCAGTGATATAAATGGAACCTACTGGACAGACAGGTATATATCCCAGAAAGTATCCTGTCTCTGGAACAGGCTTCCTATCTATGTGAGGCAGAGGTCCTTCCTAACCCAATTCAAGTGCAACTTGGATAATTGGATGGGCAACAGGAAATTCATCCTGGGTTTGGCACCTGTGTCGCTAATGGACAGAGGCAACCTGTAAATGCTTCATCTCACAGGCCCTTGCTTGTAAATGTTTCATCTCCCAAATGCCTGCTTACACTTATCAAGGGTACCAGAAACTGCCAGAGATTTGGGATGCATGGCTAGGCTTAAAAAGCCCTTGTGGTAAACACCTATAATCCTATGAGCCTATACCTGAGTGGGGTAATGTATCGAATGTCTAAGCCAGGTCCAGGCAGGTGGTATACACCATTTTCCCCTCATCCATTGCCTTGGTGATCTTCTCAAAGAAGTCCACCAGGTTTTGTAGGCATGACCTTCCCTTGACAAAGCCAAACTCGGTTAGGTCCATTGTCTGAAAGTTGCTTATATTTTTGCTGATCATTTTCATGATAATTCATTCCATGGCTTTGCATATTAGACTATTTATAGACTAATAGGTCTATAGTTTCTAGGGATGGTTAATGGTCCACCCTTGAGAAGTGGGATAACCATTGCAGTCATCCATTCTCATGATAAAAAAGCCTGTTTTGAGGCTATAGTTGAAAATGACTCAAGTGGTTCTGATAGGTCAAGTTTCAAGCTTTTACGAGACATCCTGGGATATTGTTGGGGCCTGTTGGGGCTGTATTTATGGCCTTAGTGAGCACTGCCAGGACCTTTTTCTGTTAATGGTTGGGGGGTTATGCTCGTAGGTTTTTCATGGGGTGAAGCAGGGGGAATGAGTATCCCCTTCATCACTGGTGATACTCTTCATAAACACCAGCTTACCCTAGATGTTCAGTAATCTAAATCCCAGCGCATTTAATTATCATTTTGTTGGATCTCTTTCATCTGAACATCATAACTCACAACACACTTTCTCATTTCCCTTAACTCACAGCATATTTAAAAATATTAATAAACATATAGAAAATATTTGGCAAACCTAGGGAACACGGGCTTTATTCTGTATTCGGCAGAGTATGCAGTACTTTTATCTCTACTTCTGATCTAAATATTTGCATTAATTATCTTGTTTTAACCATCTTCTCAGAGATTTAAGAACATGATACAATTGTTCCACTCCCAAAGCAGGGCAAACCATCCATCTTGATAACTTTGGCCCTGCGTCAAGCTTAACTATTGGACACAGCGTAGTGGCCACATACAACATGGGTCTTCTCTGTGATGAGCACCATAGTTTGGGGTCATGCCATGGTAGTAGCAGTGGCCCACTTTCCCTAACTTATTGTAAATAAATACACATTATAAACAAATATGGAGTGAGAACACTCACAAGGCTTTTTCACTGCTATAAGAAAGACATTCTGTTCCAGCTTCTTTTCATTGTTTTTTTAACTTATGAAATATGGGCTCCACTCATAGTACTTGCATGACCCAGTAGCTAGATTAGTCATAGGTTATTTCAATTAATTTTCAAAACAGCTATTTTTAAACCAACATCAATTGCTAACAACGAACTATAAAACTGAGCTCTTTGGCTCTGTTGTTTTTATTTGCTTTGCTTTGATTTGATTAATTCGTTAACTAAGTAAATTTGATAGGCAAAAGGGCTTCTTTTCATGTATGACCTGGGAGGACTGTCTGATTAAGTGACTTGCTCAGAGTCATGCCATTTATAAGTGGAGACTAGAGACAGACTTAGGACTACATGACAAATGTCACCAGCTGCTCATTTCTTTAAGCCTCTGATAGAAAATGTTGTGTCCTTCTCACTCTCCATAAACTCTCTTGTGCTTGGCTCATTCCTTCCAGTCAGCAGGCTGTCTTCCATGTGGATGACCTGACTTGATTCATGTCAGACTGTTCAATAACAGTACTCATTACTAATTCAACTGTTACCTCAGCATCAGCAGCAATTGGTTTGAGCAGAAATATTTTAACAGTGACTTCATAATAATGAATGAAGTTATTTTCTTCCATGCATCTTACTGAGGCTTCCCAGTCCTCTCTTCTTTAAACTGGAATATTAAGTCACCTAGTTCCAATAACAATAATACAGTAGTTAGCTTCAGATACCTGAGCACTATGTCTAGTCCCTCTTCTCTCATTCTCTGCTTATACTGACCTCTTTCATAATTATCTTTCTACTTACCTGCAGTATCTTCCATGATCTCTCTCTCTCTCTCTCTCTCTCTCTCCTCTGCCAGATCCATTCTGGGAAAAAATAAATTCTTCCTCCTGATACAGTATACCCTCTCCATGTTTACACTCGAGTCATTCGTCAACAGAGTTTGTCACTTTTTTTATATTCATATTACAACATATCTTTCAGCTTCTTTGCTCAAGTATTGTGGACAAAGCCAAAAAGTAATGGAGAAAGAAAGGCCAGAAAATTTGAAGCAATTTTTATATTATGTCACTGCCCTAAATCATCTGACTAGCTCCTCCCTCTCCTTCCACCTCTCTCCATACAATAGCATACTGCTGCTGCCATCTACAGTACATCTCTTGTACGGACTCGCTTCCTCTAAACTAACCATCATCACAGAAGGTATCAGGACCCTCTCAAGGTGCTCATTTACTTCTTATCCCAAACACAACTCTCTGGCCACCACATACCTCCCCATGTATATCTTCTGCTGTACATTTCTCACTATGTCATCATCATACCTCTCGACCTCTTAGTGCAAGAAATCTGGAGAAAGCCTAAAATAATGGAAGTCAAAGGCCCAAAAATAGGGACAGATTTTAAATATTACTCTTATAAACTTTGAAGGTTGACAGAATAGTAGGTTTTATGTTAGCATACATTTTCTGGTAGATATAAGTTCTGAATCTCAAATGTGTATTATTATTTAGTGACTTCACTCCTCAGTGATTTGCAAGAAATTCACAAATTCTATGAGGAGCAGACGAAAATATGAGGAAAAAAAATCTGGACATTCTGCGGAAATCTGAACACTTGAGTGATAAGTTCATGTATCTCTCATCTTATTCTAATCCTCTCTATTCTCCGAGTAGAGGAACTTTTAGATATCGCCCTAACTCAAAACTTTTTTATTTTTAATAACAAATACTACTTGCAAAAAATTGGTGTGGCAATAGGCTCCCCTTGTGGAGCCAGCCTCGCCAACTTAGGGATGGCTTATTGGGAACAACATTATATTAGGAATAACCCATCAATAGCCAGTCAGATATTTTATTATACACGTTTTTTTTGACTATATCTTTATGATTGTTGATGGCGATGAAACAAGAGCTGTTGAGTTAGTGACATATTTTAATACAACTACACAATTTCTTACATTTATGGCTAACTTTACTACTGAACACATAGCATATCTTGATGTTGATTTATCTAAGGACATAGCGAATATGTGTTACACTGCTAGGATATTTCTAAAGGAGACTTATTCTAATGCCTTTCTTCATTACAGTAGCTGCCATCCTTTCCACCAGAAATGATCGGTGGTCAAAGGACAACTAGTGTGTATGATAACTAAGGATGAAGAATTTTATTTAGAATGTAATAATTTGAAAGGGATGTTTAAAAAAAGGGGCTACCCGGACACACTGATTACTAACTTGATTGGAGAAGTCCAGAGGAAGAGGGCTATGGGTATTTTTAAACCCATTATGTATGTTAAAGACAGACCACTTTGCAACACTGAATCTGAAGTAAATAAAACAGGTCAGAGTGATTTGTTCAGTACATGCTCCTTGATTACCCAGTACAGTATCTATGCTCCTGTCATCTATACAATTATCAATAAAAACTGGGCATTGATTAGGAATGAAACAGCATTAAGACAGAAATTACAGGGTTCACCTAGAATTGTGTATCAATGAGGTCAACATTTAAAAGATTTAATACAATGGAAGCAGAAGAACCTTAGTTTGAGGAAAGGCATGTTTAAATGCAACATATGTAATTTCTGCAAACACATGGATACTGGTCAAGGGTTTATACTAAGGGGGCAAAAATATTACACTCAATTTAAATTAAATTGCCAAATGAGAGCTGTGGTATATGTGGCACAGTGTCAACTGCCAAGGAGTGTCATATAACTTGTTTGCAGTTAAAAGCTTTCTCTAGAGGCTCGTTTATCTGTTTAAAACTTTCATTTAAAGGCTCACTGCTGCTTTTCTGCTGTGAGAAACATTTCTGCAGTTTGTTTCCCACTGTCCCTCCTTATTTGTATGCTGTTCTTATAGTTGGTGGATTTGCAGCTGCCTGCCCATACTGTAAATTTGATCTGGGACCCTCCTCCCAGTCTAGTGTTATTACCTCATTCTACCTAATACAGAGAGAACGTTTGAGAAGGCCAATCCACTTAGTTTCTGCTCCTCCTTTCTCTCATTCCACTTAAAAAAAAAAAAAATTCTAAGCTTGTTTCCTGCCTTTCCTGTGGGTAGTCTAGTCCGGATACAGATTTGCTGTGTCCAGGACTGTTTGTGGGCTTCTGAGCCCCCAAGCCTTTCTGTGTAGGAGGGAAGCCTTCTAGCTCAATTTTGTTTCTTAGAACTAGCCAGTTTTTTAGTTTCAGCACTCAAGTCTGTTCCTTTGAGCTCAGCACTTGTTCAAAACTTGTTGTAAGCACTAAATAAGCTACAAATTACTACAGCACTCAATTTTCCTCACTTGTCTAGAGAAAAACAGTTCTAGTACTTAACAAATAAGCACCTATCCAGGCATGTCTAAGGGTCTGCTCCCAGTGCTTTCTCCTGTCTACCTGATGAATCTGGTCATCTTGGGCAATGCAGCAATTGCCTCATGTACACAGACAACCCTCTCCTCCTACCTCCCAACATTACAACCTGTGAGAGATGCACTTATATAGCCAAACTGGAAGCAAAGCTCTCTTCATCCAAGACTGGACTAGACAGTCAAGAGGAGAAGGTAAACACTTGCACCACACCACACTCATCACATAGTCCCTCAAAACCTACACCACCAAAACACACCAATAGAAACACAAAACACACACCTATATTCATGGAGGCTCTCAGTAAAAACCTGCCCAAGCAACAGAGACCTCCAAAGCAGAAACACAAGCAACCTCCACCACCCCAACACAACCCAAATGACACATACCCCACAAACTCAGTGTGCCACTCAACCACAGCCCATAAGGCATAACAACATACCCAACACTCTAGTCACAGGTGACTATGTAGTCAGGCACACTGATGTTCCACTCACCAGGCTAAACAAGGAGAAAATGACTGTTAGCTGCCTGTCGGGTGCCAGGATCCACCACATAATGCATGCACTCAGGTCACCCCACAACAAGTACAAATATGACTCTGTCATTGTCCATGTTGGTGTGAATGACCTGAGACATACCTCCCTGGACTAAATGAAAAGGGACATGAAGGAGCTGTCCAGTCCTGTAGCCCAGGCAGGTATGACCCTAGCCCTGAGTAGCATCCTGCCATCATCCAGAATAATACCACAGTACAAGTACAAAATGACTGACTTCAACAATTGGCTAAGCTTCTGATGTCATTCTAAGAGGATCCAGTATCTGTCTGCCTGGGATGACATGATCGACAAACCACGATGCTTTGCCAGAGATGGCCTGCACTTGTTGCCCTTGGGATTCCGGATACTGGATAAGGCTTTAGCCACCCCTATAGTGTCTTTTTTAGGCAAGGTTCGAATAACAAATTCACCACCATAGGAGGTACAAGCAAGCAAAATCTGAGGGTATTGCTACTCAATGCTAGAAGTCTAAACCTCAAAATGCACTCACTCGAGGCACTCCTTAAAATGGAGAACATCGACATCTGTGCAGTGACAGAGACCTGGTTCAAGGCTCCAGAGAGCACCCCTGCATTACCAGGCTATAATTCATACCATACCTTTCGGCCACTAACCTGGACGAAAACACACTAAAGGAGAGGTCATGTGTCCATATTCATTAAGGATATCCACACAGGCAGGCTAGTTGCACAGCACTATCGATCGATCCAAGTGCAACTAACCTAACTCAAGCAATCCAAATCATCTTGTAGCTTACTTATCTTCCCACCATGAACCAGATTCTTTTTCCTTATTTCTTGATTACCTGGAACCAACTACCCCACCATTAACTGGGAAAACTACTCATGTACCAACTCTTGTGCTCAATGTTTCTGGAAATTCATACATCAATGTCTTGGATCAACTTTCAGCCACCTAACCTGGCAGCAATATCCTAGACCTGGTCATTAACAACATGGGCAACCAGTGCTCCACACCAGAGGTCAATTCCTTGTTGGTCAGATCCCTAGAACTCCACATCCCTCCCCCACCTCCCCATTAGGGAAACCATCGTAAAAAATTTCTCCAAAGCCAAATTCACGCTTCTTAAGACAGAAGTGTCAAACTTCACAACACCCATGCTGATGGACAATAGAGGTATGACTGCTGAATCCTACACAAATGCACTTTATAAGCACTTACATGAGTGCATGGATTATGCAATCCCTAACAGAACCAAGATGCTATCCTCCAAAAAAAGGAAGCCAATCTGGTGGCCCCCTGCCATAAACAAACTGTATAACAGAAGAAAGAAACTGTTGCAAAAAAGAGTAAAATCTCATGATTGGAGGAACTCCCTGGTCAGCCTCAGTAAGAAGCTGAGATCCCTCATAAAATCCTCTAAAGCTAGTTGTTGTTGTGTCTTTCGGCTTATCCCAGTTAGGGGTCGCCACAGCGGAACTCCAATTTGCTAATGTTTGGTAGTGGATTTTTATGTGCCGAGTTACCAGCCCTGACGCACAACCTTCAATGAAGGCACACCCATTCACGTATGCCTCCACACAGAAGACGTTCTAGCTGAGAATCAAATGGGACAACGTCTTGCTGTGAGGCCACAGTGCTACTGCAGTACCACTACTGCGGGTCCTCCAAAGCTAGTTATGAAACCAAAATTGCCACTGTCTCTAAAGACAACCACAAAGCATTCTATAGCTATGTCAAGAATCTCAATGGCAACACTCAGATCTGCTCTGAGTTACAGCACAATGGCACTAAATATACAGAACCAACTGATATTGCCAACATCCTGGCAGATAGGTTGAGTGCTAACTTTAACCCCCTCTCATCCCCTAAAGGGCCCATCTCTATACTGGAAGAATGTAAAGTTCCTGTAATCATGGCTGCAGAGGTAAAAAACACACTCTCCAATGCCAAGAACACAGCATCCATGGGACCTGACAACATCCCAGGCTGCGTTCTACATGAACTAGAGAGCAAAGTGGCACCCCACCTAAGTACCATGTTCAATCATAACCTCACCTCAGGCTATGTGCCCACTGAATGGTGCACAGTGATGGTTATCCCACTCCACAAGGGGGGAGCCACCATGGACCCCGGAAACTACCGCCCCATTAGCCTGATGAGCTTGGTCTGTAAGGCTATGGAACATATCATCATGGAACTTATAAACAATGACATTGGTAATCTCCAAACTCTGGACCCCACCCAGTTCAGGTTTGTAAAAGGCAGATCATGTCTCTTAAACCTGATAGACTTCTTTGAAGCAGTCACCAAAGCCGTAGATGACGGTGTTGTGGTTCACACAGCCTATCTAGATCTTGCCAAGGTTTTTGACACCATCCCCCACTCTGGAATTATAGATAAACTCACTAAACTAGGTATAAATCCCTATGTCACAAGATGGTTTGCCAACTGGCTCACTGACAGAACCCACACAGTGAAAGTAACAGTCTCCAAATCCAACTTCAGACCAGTGACAAGTGGAGTACCACAGGGTTCAGTCCTGGGTCCTCTCCTGTTTGATATCTACTTCTCTGAAGTACAGGCTAACACAGAATGTCTTTGGCTAATGAAGTTCACAGATGACTGCAAACTAGGAGCCATAATCAAAACTCCAAAAGATGTGGACATCCTACAAAAGGGCCTCACTGAGACAGATGCCTGGTGTCAAAGCCATGGCCTCAAGCTCAGTGCCAAAAAGTGCATTGTCATCCTTTTAGGTAAAAACTCTGTACCCATGAACTAACACATAGGCGGAAGTCTACTTAACACCAAAAGTGTGATAACAGACCTTGGGACACAGGTGGACAGTAGTCTCTCCTTTGATAATCACATCACCACAGTAGTTAGGAAATCCTTCTATGTGGCACACCTCATCACAAAAGGTTTCTCATCCAGGAAAAAAGAGGTCATTGTTCCCCTCTACTTGTCACTCATTAGACCCATTATAGAGTACAACACCCCTTTTGGCATGTACCTCACAAGACATCTACAACAACTGGAAAGGCCGCAGAAATACCTCACAAAGAGGATTACCAGCCTCAAACAGATGCCCTATGCAGACCGTCTCAAAAAACTGCAGCTTTACTCTGTCACATATCGCCTACTCAGAGGCGATCTCTGCCTAACATACAAAGCTATGTCAAACCCAGAGCTTTTGGACATGCTCCACTTAAAGAAATCCCAATCCCTCTGAGCTACATGCTCTAGGGACCTAAACCTTGTCACCACAATAAACAGAACATGTTGGAGGGATAGATTCCTGTCCCAGAGACTTCCCATACTCTGCAACAAACTACCTATCTATATCAAACAAAGCTCCTCATTAGCACTCTTCACGAAATATCTTGATAATTGGATGGGAGATAGGAAATTCACCCTGGGGGTCACTTCTGTGGCTCTGCTCAACAGTGGCACAGGAAAATAATTTTCTTGGGTGGCGAAAGCCAGGGTACCTTTTGGCTAGGCTTATATAGGCCCTAGGGCCAATAGCCTAGAACCTACCTATGAACCTATGAACAGTGCCCGGCCTTCTATATAGGCAAAATGGACAGAAGGCTGAGAGGTCGGGTGTATGAACATCTCTACCATATCAGTAGGTTGAAGCAGGAGAATGCTCTGGCTCGACATATTGGAGCCCATCCTGAGCACAGTTTCAAGTTCAGAGCTATTGATTGTATTGTGCCCAATGGGAGAGGGGGTCCAGAATCACTCCTACTGGAGAGTTTGGAGCTTAGGTGGCAATTACAAACTAGTGCTTGTCAATTTCCAGGCTTGAACGAAGTGTATTCTATTCTCTGTATTTTGAAGCTAAAAAGCCTTGAGAGATAAGAAAGAGTACACATAAACATGCACACATATATAAATATTAATAATAAATAGAAAATACATTTTTTTTTTTGGTTGGCATTTTTACAAACTAGAGATTCCATAAGGACTTAAACATAAGAAGAGTTGTCCAAAAATTCAAATAAAAATGTAAATAGCATCCATATAGTTTTTTTTTTTATATGAGTGGGAGAATTTGCAAAAACACGTACACTTATTTTGTGAACTTGTATTGCTTGTTATGGTTTAGTAGCATCATTCATGTAGCAATTTTGTCTTTCGGCTATATTTGTGAAAAATCAAGAATTAAAAATCAAATAACTGTTATGGTTGATTAACATATATTTTCATTAGTTTTGTACTTTAATTAATAAATATGTCTTTAAGAGCCATTAATGAGAAGATTTTTAACTAACAGTATTTTTATTGGTTCTGTTGATCATATGACTATACTTGGTTGATTATTTTAACTTTCTGTATTATTTGTATTTTATCTGGAGAAGTCCCTCAATTGAGAGGAACAAAAAGCACTTTAAATAAATTGTTTGGTCTTTCGTCCGAGCTTTCTTTTGCAAATTTTATACAGGGTTTTTTGTCTTAGTATTACTTTTGTATAAAAGATTCACTTTATGCCTCTAAAACTGTGTTTATATATTTAACCACAGTGCTTTTCTCCCTGAGCCTCTGCTGAAAAGGGTTTTAATTCTCACTTGGACTTTCCAGTAAAAGGAATATAAATAGATAGATAAATAAAAACATAAATACATATATAAATATTTATTACCCTAATTCACTTAAAGCATTAACAGAATAACAGGTTTTGCACCAACATGTACTTTCTGAACAATAATAAGTAAAAAACTCTGTTTCGCATTAATGATTGACTGCACTCTTCAGTTTGTTACCAGAAAATCAAAAATTTTACAAGGGACAGGGCAGAAAAAAAGGCAAAATCAAGGACATTCTGTAAAATTCTGAAAAGTTGGAATGTATGCATGTAAGTGAAATCACTGCTATATCAGTCTTGCAAAGTCTAACTGTCTTTCAATCACCAAATCATCTAGGATCATAAGCATTTTTCCAAACCTTAGTTATTTCTCCTCTACAGTTACTGTAACATTTCTATATCTAATTCTGCAAGAATCTTTTGCATTTACTCAGTCTAAAATGCTGCATTTATTTTGCATTTCGTATATTGTGCTATTGCATGTTGCTGTATCTCCACTATCATGCCTGAAAGGTTGATTGACTCAGACCATTTACAAGGTACAACTATCACTGCTCATAACGATAATCATGATGATGATAATAATAATAATAATAATAATAATAATAATAGTAGTAGTAGTAATAAGAATTGGAGCTAAGTAAGTCTTCTTGGGAGAAATGTTTCAATCACAATATGAAATGCAATATTTATCTAATACTAAATGGAGCTTGTCATGGCTGTGCCAAGTCATCAGGTTAATACCATAAGCATTATAGCTATTTATTTAGTTACATACTTATTTAATTACTTAACTAACTGGGTAGGTTGTCTGGTCCAAGGACCCTATTCAGCAATTACCTGGGCTAGAGGCATTAGGGTTGCCATCTTTTCAGATAACCAAAGTGGGACATTTTTATGGAAACAGAAGATCTTGCAGGACAAACTATTATTACAACCAGTGAAAAGAACTGAACTTCATTTTTCCTGCCAAAATATTGTAAAATTTGAGTTGTTTCTATTGCTTCACTTAATACTAAGATGTTGAGGTACAGAATAATTGTTTTATACAACTATTTATGAAACTGTGAAAATATTTTTGTCATAAAATCTCAGGGCATTTGCCATTTTTCATTTTTTTTGCAGGATACAACTGCCCAAATAAGGGGCTGTCCTATGTAAATAGGGACAGCTTGTAAACCTAAGTGGCATAGAAAAAAGTAAGGCTTAACACACAAATTACAGTGAGTTAAAAATTACAATTACAGCAAAGTAAATGAAAAATATTAGTGCCACAATAAGTACAAAGGATGGCATAATGATACAGTAGCTCACATGGCTTATTAACAGCATTTGGTGTCCTGATTCATTTTTGGGATGTGGTGCCTTTTGTGTGGAGACTGTATGTCCTTTTTGTGACCACGTGTTTTCATTGGATACCTTAGTTCTCACCCAAATCTGAAAGACATGCCATTAGGTGAAATAACCATACTCTAAATTGCCTGTATGTATGTGTATGGTGGATAAGTATATGCATATATGTTGCAATTGACTGGTGTCCCTTTCAGAATGCTTTCTCTGCATTATACCTAGGCTCCTACTCTTTTGTCACCCTGAATAGGAAATAGTTGGTATCACAAAATAAATAAGTGAATGAATAGGTAAAATCCAGAGTTATATACAGTGCAAATACATACATGTATATATTCTAGAACAAAGTGAGGAACTGAAACTCTGTGATGGATAATAATAAGCAAGGTGTTATAGGTTCAGGATCATTCAAACCTCTACTGCTAGGTAAGTTTACTTACACATCTGTACTATGGTCATCATATTGATCACTGCTGCAGTAACCTTAGCTATATGGGCAGATTAGCCTAGCTAACTACCTTTGAGAAGTAGAAGGAGAAGAGTCCAGGAGCCCTAAGAGGACGGTCCTAGCAAAACTTCATCTGCACCTAAAGAAGGAATCAAGTTTAGTAAATGTATGCACAGAGAACCAGGTAACAGCTTCTAGAATACTTATAGAATGCAATCCTTTCCAAAAATCCATAGATGAAGCTAAGGCCCTGTTTGACTGCCTGTTACAGTTTTGTTGTGGTAAGTATAACAAAAGGTAATAGCCTTAGACAATCATTTGGAAATAGTCTGTGTTGACATAGGTTGCCCCTTCTTACCTTCACAAGAAATGAACAATTAATAAAAAGATCTGAAAGATTTAGTTTTACCAAGATAGCACCTGAGGTATCTGTGGACATCCAAGGTATGGAGTATCCTTTCTCCTTCATTTTTTAGTTCAGGAAAGAAAATGGGGAGATGGATAGTTTGGCTTAAAGTAAACTTGGATAAAACTTTAGGCTTAAAAAGATTAGTTTTCAAAGAAGCCCTGTCCCTATAGAAAATGAGATAGGGTCGACTCACCATAAGAGCTTGCCACTTAGATAACCTTCTTGCAGAGGTTCAAATGGAGCAAGTGTTAGCTTCTCTAACACAAAATTAAGGTCCTAAAGAGGGACTACCAGTTTTCTTGGAGGCCTGTTATGCAAAACCCCTTTTATTGAGATTTTTACATGAGACTGCATTGAAAGAAGAGGATCTATGAGCAGACATGCCGAAATAGCCAATAAATGAACCTTGATAGAGGAATAAGAAAGGCCATAGGATAGTAAGATAGTAACTCACACAAATACTGTAAACCAGAGAACAACTAGACCTGAATGGGTGCTGTTTATGTTGCTGGCACCAACTAGAAAACCTTTTCCATTTGTTAGCATACAATTTTCTAGGCTTTCCTGCCTCCATTAGTACCTGCTGCAAGGCCTCAGTAAACAGGTGCCTAAAAGGAAATAAGACACTATCATCCAGGCAGTCAACTGAAGATGATTAATGTTGGAGTGTATTAAACAACTCTGTTCTTGTGTGAGCAGATCTAGTCTGTGAGGTAGCATCTAGTAATTGCCAGTGGCCTCTCCCAAAAGAAGGGAGAACCATGGTTGCCTGGCCAGAAGAGCATCACCCCAGTGATCTTGAGGGATTTCTTCTGAATCTTCAGAAGTACTCTATATATTAGTGGAAAGGGTGGAAAAGCATACAGAAATATTCCTGCCAAGGAAAGCAAAAGACATTTGTCTTCCAGGCCTTCTTTCATGGAGTCCTGGAATAGAATATTGCTAGTTGATTGTACAGAGAAGAGGGAAAAAGGTCTACTTGAGGATCACACCACAGATGTATCAAATCTTGGAAAACACCCTGATCTAGTTTCCATTAGTGAGGGTCTACCCTTGTCCTGACTAGCTTTTTTGACACAGAAACACAGAATGTATGATGCCTGCAGAGTGAGACTGTGCTGTGAATCTGTATCACAAGCTAACATGGCCAGTCTGCAAAGAGGGTATGACCCGGTTCTCCCTTGTGTTTTGACGTACCACATGACTGGTATTGTCTGTAACCACTTGAAGTGGTCCCAGGAACCAAAGATGGTTCAGAGATTTGAGTGTCTTGATCAGGGCAAGCTTCTGCTTGATATTTATGTGTTTGCATATGTCCTTGGTGCCCCGCATCCCTTGCACTTTTATCCATAATGAAACTGCTCACCAAGCAAAGTCCAAAACATCTGTCATGACTGACTGCTTTGCAGCAGAGAAGGAAAAGAGGAGACCTATATTTAAGGGCATCTATTGCCTCCAATGAAAAATGTCTCTTCTGACAAATTCTAGCACTGAGATTTAAAAAGATAAAGGGTGCTGATGCTGGGGCCAAAGAGATTTCAGATACCACTGTATCTTTCTCATGTGGAGTATTGTCAGGGGTATTATGAGAATCATAGATGCCATGAAACCTAAAATCCTACGGTATTACCTTACAATGACCAAAGTCTGAGTGGGAACTCTTAGAAATAGATCCGAATAAAGATCCATTTTTTTCTTGTGGAAGAAAAGCTCTTTGAACTCAGGTGTCTTGTTGACATTCCAGGAACACAATTCTGTGTGAATGAGTCAAGAAAGCCTTTTGAACGTTCTTTTGTTATCCCAGCTTGTGTAAGAGATCTCTCACCTATGAGAAAGATTCCTGACACTTTGAAAAAGACTGCAAAGGTAAGGAAGTCATCTAAATATGGAAATAAATGTGGATACCCTGTATTCTGCAATGAGCTATAACTGGAGCTATTCAGTTCATGGTACAGTGGATAGCCCTAAGGGTAAGGCATCTGATAATGTGATTTAGACACACAAAACATTAAGAAACATTGGAAATGTAGAGGAATAGAGATGTGATGATAAGAATATTTTAAGTCTAGTGTTACCAAGAAACTTGAAAGAGGAAGAACAGGCAACAGGATATGAAGTGACATCATTTTGAGTTTGGGCACAATCACAAACAGGTTTAGTAAAGAAAGAGTCAGAACTGGTCTTCAAGTATTTTCTTTTTTGGCACTAGGAATAACCTTGAATAAAATCCCTTCCCTACCTGGGAAGGGATAACTGATTCTGGAGGGAATGACCGCATGGAAAGGAGGAAGTCCCTCCCAATGCCATCTGTATCATTGATGACTGCTTTTCAGAACCAAATTGTCTAAAACAATCTGTTGCCAAAGAGAAAAATGGATATTCAGACCTTCTGGAAGAAAAAGGTGTCAGGGTGGGCAGGGTTACAGGATCTCTTGAATAATCATTCAGACATGTTGCACTGTCCTTGGTTTTGGGAGGTTAAAGATTTATTTTTGGAACCCCCTTGCCATTTCTTCTTGAATGAGTGTTTACCTGAACTTTGTTGAGCTGTTTATTCTGTTTTTTTGCCAAAACTGGATGAGGAGGTAGGAAATCTTTTTGGCAATTTGGAAAAGAAGGACTGAAAAATCTTAGAGATTCCCTGGATCAGCTTGCCCCTTCATACCTCTCAACCTTTTACTGCAAGAAATCTGGACAAAGCCATAAAAATGGGGGGACAAAGACCCAATTTTAAATATTACTGTTACAAACTTAGAAAGTTGATAGATTAACAGGCTTTGCATTAGCATATATTTTCTGAAGGGTCTGTAGTCTGAAAATCAAATGCCTTTCATTAGTTTCTGACTTCAATCCTCAATGATTTGCAAATGATTTGCCAGGAAACTGTCATTTTATGAAAAAACAGACCAAAAATATGAGGCAAAAATCTGGACATTCTGCAAAAATCTGGACAGTTCAGAGGTATGTGCTCCTTTCTTCACACTTTTTGATCACCTTTGTAGCAGAGGGGGCAGCCAATAAATCCCTATCCAAGGGAGAATTTAAAATGTAATTTTTAACATCATCTGCCAGCCAATAAATCTCTATCCAAGGGAGAATTTAAAATTTAATTTAACATCATCTGAAAGGTTATGAGAATGCAGCCATGAAGAGTTCTTCAAAACAGTACCAATGGCTATAGCCCATGAAGAAGTATCAACAGAGTCATGCATACACAGCAAACAATGAGTAGTGACCTGTGCAATAGTTAAGTGAAACATATTTTGTCCTCACACAAAGAAACTGCAGGTAAAACATTTCTCATACTTTAACAATTTGCCAGAACCAACTTTAACATATGAACCTAACAATTGAATATTCTGAAAATCAAAGTTGCAGAAGTATACCCCCATACCTATCAGTAATGTTTCCTTCCTTATTAAAAAGAGTTGGATTGGAATTAACTAAGTGCTTACAGCAATAGGATCAACTATGGCTACAGCTGCTGAGTCTGGTTTTGAAACAGTGTATAAAAATTTCAAAAGACTGAGGAGCTTTATGCATAATATCTGCCTTTTCAGGGGCAGATGGATGACTATCAGGAAACTTGCAGGGAGTAGTAACACACACATCCTCTAAAGCAGACAGAGCAGGAGGAATTGGTGTAAGTTCTGTAAAACCCTTCTCTAATAACTCACAGTATTTTCTGAAGGACTGAGAAACCTCAGTGTTCTCCCACTGAAAACACTGTCACATTCTAGCAATAGTTTCAGAGAATGACAATCCCTTACAGGGAGTTCAGAAATCTGAATCTGACTATGAATCAAGCATTTGAGGGAAAAAACAAATATCTGTACCTGCATCCTCCTGTTTAAATTCAGAATCTTGATTCTCTTCAGGAACAGAGGAATCTCTCTTTATTTTACCAGAAGCTACTTTATGAGAAAGATCAATAGCCTGAATTAAACCTTAAAGTAAGCACTGTAAACTACTCCTATCCAAAGAAATTTAAGGTGGAGTAGATGCCCTGTTTGACTGCCTGTTACAGTTTTGTTGTGGTAAGTATAACAAAAGGTAATAGCCTTAGACAATCATTTGGAAATAGTCTGTGTTGACATAGGTTGCCCCTTCTTACCTTCACAAGAAATGAACAATTAATAAAAAGATCTGAAAGATTTAGTTTTACCAAGATAGCACCTGAGGTATCTGTGGACATCCAAGGTATGGAGTATCCTTTCTCCTTCATTTTTTAGTTCAGGAAAGAAAATGGGGAGATGGATAGTTTGGCTTAAAGTAAATCTGGATAAAACTTTAGGCACAAAAAGATTAGTTTTCAAAGTAGCCCTGTCCCTATAGAAAATGAGATAGGGTCGACTCACCATAAGAGCTTGCCACTTAGATAACCTTCTTGCAGAGGTTCAAATGGAGCAAGTGTTAGCTTCTCTAACACAAAATTAAGGTCCTAAAGAGGGACTACCAGTTTTCTTGGAGGCCTGTTATGCAAAACCCCTTTTATTGAGATTTTTACATGAGACTGCATTGAAAGAAGAGGATCTATGAGCAGACATGCCGAAATAGCCAATAAATGAACCTTGATAGAGGAATAAGAAAGGCCATAAGATAGTAGGATAGTAAGATAGTAACTCACACAAATACTGTAAACCAGAGAACAACTAGACCTGAATGGGTGCTGTTTATGTTGCTGGCACCAACTAGAAAACCTTTTCCATTTGTTAGCATATAATTTTCTAGGCTTTCCTGCCTCCATTAGTACCTGATGCAAGGTCTCAGAAAACAGGTGCCTAAAAGGAAATAAGACACTATCATCCAGGCAGTCAACTGAATATGATTAATGTTGGAGTGTATCAAACAACTCTGTTCTTGTGTGAGCAGATCTAGTCTGTGAGGAAGCATATAGTAAATGCCAGTGGCCTCTCCCAAAAGAAGGGAGAACCATGGTTGCCTGGCCAGAAGAGCATCACCCCAGTGATCTTGAGGGATTTCTTCTGAATCTTCAGAAGTACTCTATATATTAGTGGGAAGGGTGGAAAAGCCTACAGGAACATTCCTGCCAAGGAAAGCAAAAGACATTTGTCTTCCAGGCCTTCTGTCATGGAGTCCTGGAATAGAATATTGCTAGTTGATTGTACAGAGAGGAGGCAAAAAGGTCTACTTGAGGATCACACCACAGATGTATCAAATCTTGGAAAACACCCTGATCTAGTTTCCATTAGTGAGGGTCTACCCTTGTCCTGACTAGCTTGTTTGACACAGAAACACAGAATGTATGATGCCTGCAGAGTGCGACTGTGCTGTGAATCTGTATCACAAGCTAACATGGCCAGTCTGCAAAGAGGGTATGATCCGGTTCTCCCTTGTGTTTTGATGTACCACATGACTGGTATTGTCTGTAACCACTTGAAGACGTCCCAGGAACCAAAGATGGTTCAGAGATTTGAGTGTCTCGATCAGGGCAAGCTTCTGCTTGATATTTATATGTTTGCATATGTCCTTGGTGCCCCGCATCCCTTTCACTTTTATCCATTCTGAAACTGCTCACCAAGCAAAGTCCAAAACATCTGTCATGACTGACTGCTTTGCAGCAGAGAAGGAAAAGAGTAGACCTATATTTAAGGATATCTATTGCCTCCAATTAAAAATGTCTCTTCTGACAAATTCTAACACTGAGATTTAAAAAGATAAAGGGTGCTGATGCTGGGGCCAAAGAGATTTCAGATACCACTGTATCTTTCTCATGTGGAGTATTGTCAGGGGTATTATGAGAATCATAGATGCCATGAAACCTAAAATCCTGAGGTATTACCTTACAATGACCAAAGTCTGAGTGGGAACCCTTAGAAATAGATCCGAATAAAGATCCATTTTTTTCCTGTGGAAGAAAAGCTGTTTGAACTCAGGTGTCTTGTTGACATTCCAGGAACACAATTCTGTGTCAATGAGTCAAGAAAGCCTTTTGAATGTTCTTTTGTTATCCCAGCTTGTGTAAGAGATCTCTCACCTATGAGAAAGATTCCTGACACTTTGAAAAAGACTGCAAAGGTAAGGAAGTCATCTACATATGGAAAAAATGTGGATACCCTGTATTCTGCAATGAGCTATAACTGGAGCTATTCAGTTCATGGTACAGTGGATAGTCCTAAGGGTAAGGCATCTGATAATGTGATTTAGACACACAAAACGTTAAGAAACATTTGAAATGTAGAGGAATAGAGATGTGATGATAAGAATATTTTAAGTCTAGTGTTACCAAGAAACTTGAAAAAGGAAGAACAGGCAACAGGATATGAAGTGACATCATTTTGAGTTTGGGCACAATCACAAACAGGTTTAGTAAAGAAAGAGCCAGAATTGGTCTTCAAGTATTTTCTTTTTTGGCACTAGGAATAACTTTGAATAAAATCCCTTCCCTACCTGGGAAGGGATAACTGATTCTGGAGGGAATGACCGCATGGAAAGGAGGAAGTCCCTCCCAATGCAATCTGTATCATTGAAGACTGCTTTTCAGAACCAAATTGTCTGAAACAATCTGTTGCCAAAGAGAAAAATGGATATTCAGACCTTCTGGAAGAAAAAGGTGTCAGGGTGGGCAGGGTTACAGGATCTCTTGAATAATCATTCAGACATGTTGCACTGTCCTTGGTTTTGGGAGGTTCAAGATTTCTTTTTGGAACCCCCCTTGACATTTCTTCTTGAATGAGTGTTTACCTGAATTTTGTTGAGCTGTTTATTCTGTTTTTTTGCCAAAACTGGATGAGGAAGTAGGAAATCTTTTTGGCAATCTGGAAAAGAAGGGCTGAAAAATCTTAGAGATTCCCTGGATCAGCTTGCCCCTTCATACCTCTCAAACTTTTACTGCAAGAAATCTGGACAAAGCCATAAAAATGGGGGGACAAAAACCCAATTTTAAATATTACTGTTACAAACTTAGAAAGTTGATAGATTAACAGGCTTTACATTAGCATACATTTTCTGAAGGGTCTGTAGTCTGAAAATCAAATGCCTTTCATTAGTTTCTGACTTCAATCCTCAACGATTCGCAAATGATTTGCCAGGAAACTGCAATTTTATGAAAAAACAGACCAAAAATATGAGGCAAAAATCTGGACATTCTGCAAAAATCTGGACAGTTCAGAGGTATGTGCCCCTTTCATCACACTTTTTGATCACCTTTGTAGCAGAAGGGGCAGCCAATAAATCCCTATCCAAGGGAGAATTTAAAATGTAATTTTTAACATCATCTGCCAGCCAATAAATCTCTATCCAAGGGAGAATTTAAAATTTAATTTAACATCATCTGAAAGGTTATGAGAATGCAGCCATGAAGAGTTCCTCAAAGCAGTACCAATGGCTATAGCCCATGAAGAAGTATCAACAGAGTCATGCATACACAGCAAACAATGAATAGTGACCTGTGCAATAGTTACGTAAAACATATTTTGTCCTCACACAAAGAAACTGCAGGTAAAACATTTCTCATACTTTAACAATTTGCCAGAACCAACTTTAACATATGAACCTAACAATTGAAAATTCTGAAAATCAAAGTTGCAGAAGTATACCCCCATACCTATCAGTAATGTTTCCTTCCTTATTAGAAAGAGTTGGATTGGAATTAACTAAGTGCTTACAGCAATGGGCTACAGCTGCTGAGTCTGGTTTTGGAACAGCGTATAACAATTTAAAAAGACTGAGGAGCTTTATGCATAATATCTGCCTTTTCAGGGGCAGATGGATGACTATCAGGAAACTTGCAGGCAGTAGTAACACACACATCCTCTAAAGCAGACAGAGCAGGAGGAATTGGTGTAAGTTCTGTAAAACCCTTCTCTAATAACTTAGAGTATTTTCTGAAGGACTGAGAAATCTCAGTGTTCTCCCACTGAAAACACTGTCACATTCTAGCAATAGTTTCAGAGAACGACAATCCCTTACAGGGAATTCAGAAATCTGAATCTGACTATGAATCAAGCATTTGAGGGAAAAAACAAATATCTGTACCTGCATCCTCCTGTTTAAATTCAGAATCTTGATTCTCTTCAGGAAAAGTGGAATCTCTCTTTATTTTACCAGAAGCTACTTTATGAGAAAGATCCATAGCCTGAATTAAACCTTAAAGTAAGCACTGTAAACTACTCCTATCCAAAGAAATTTAAGGTGGAGTAGATAATTGCTTGGGTTTTTGTTTCTTTTTGACAGGAAACATTGGCCAACCATGTTACTAATGGCAGCAACTGTTCTCCAGGGATGGGCACAACATTCTGACAAAATAGGAAAACCTTCCCTGTTGGTTGTCCAAGAATCAACAAGAGTGATTCTCGCATGATGACTGAGAGGACCCAAACAGCCACAGAGGACGTGGCTAAACAGTGATCCATAGTGGCTATAGGTGTTACACCAGATGGATCTGAGGTAGAAGATGAGTGATCTGAGGTACTACAAATTGCCACAGCAGAGTTACCCACATGCAGGGGGTCTACTTCACAAACCTGCATCCCATTTACCTGACTTTCATATAACTGAGACAACAAAGCTGAAAAGTCAAAAGACCGACTGCCTGGACTACCGACTTTCAACTCCAGGTAAGTAACCACTTGGCCAACCTGAAAAATGGATAAAAACTGAAACAAATTAACCCACTCTCTATCTGTACTCCCCCCAAGTAAATATACCAATTCTGAGATCGGACTACCATGGGGGCAATGGGCAAAGTTCACCATGGTGGCCAAGTAGTGGTTACTTACCTGGAGCGAAATGTTGGTGTTCTGGTATGTCAGTATTATGGATTTTTCGGCTTATCATCTCTGTATTTTAAAAGTTGGGTAAGTGAGATTTTGGTCTACTGAAGTAGAACCCTGCAGCTGAGATAAAGTTTTAGCCTGCAGTCGTGGCAAAAGCTGTTCATTTAATTTTCTCTTTTAGTAACTGGAAGAAGGACTGACTGCAGGACTGGTAATGTGCTCCATGGTCAAGCTGAAAATGGTGCCCCTTTCCCAGACAAGACAAGCAGCAATTGACAGTAAACACTACCAGTCAAAAAAGTTACTTTTTTAACAGGAAAAATACAGTAAAAAGCACTTTAAAACAGTATGCCAGCCCCACAAAAGAAAAATAAACACAATTTCTCCACAGAAAAAATATTTTCAGTTACTTTACATTACTTTTAAACTGACAGAAAAAAAACAAGTGCTCCTTTTAAAAGTATATTACAGACTCATGACAGTCCGGTAAAATACAACACTCCAAACTTTAAATTAACATTTCTGAAGAGAAAAGTAATAAAACATCAACAAAATTAAGTGCAAAAATTGTGTGTCCAGCCAACAAAAATCAAGAACCTCAAAGGACTAGGATACCTGATGGTCAATAAAAGTTGGAGAAGCAGGAATTAGCATACTAAACTTTATTCATGCTTTTGTCAGTAAGACTTCATCAAAAATAATAGCAACAACCCAGCTGCATCAATATATACACAATAAATAATTGTCAATTATTCAATCAATGCACTTGTGTTCCCCCCAAAATCTTAACTCATTGCATGCTATATAAAAACATATTCAATAATAAAAACTTATAAAAACACATTTCAAATACAATACATAAATGTTAATTCATACTAGTAACTTTCAGTTTTCTGTTTTTAAGAAAGCATTTGATATTAATGCTGTCATTCAGGCCTGGTTTGCTGTCAGCATTTAATCTCAGTTGCCAAACTGTCTCCCTTTGCTCCAACCTATTTTTGTTATCCCCTCCTCTCAAGTCACCATGCACTACTTCTAATACCAAAAATAAAAATTTCTTAAAACTAACACACTCAACAGAGTGTCAGTATAATGAACTCATCTCATTTTTTGTCTTTTTTTAATTATTTTTTATTTTCCAAATAATACAATATTTAACAATACAAGCATCAATAAACAAGTATTATAAATCTTTATATACACTATGTACAACTGACCTGAACAGAGGAGGGAAAAAAATTCATAAAATATATGAAAGTAGTAACAAAAATTTATAATATTCAATTAATAAAGTATAAAGTTACACAATTATTTAGGGTTCATTTTTAAATTCTCAATAAGAGTTAACATTTTTTCCCAAGGATAGTTTGTCCATGTTTTATGTGAAAATCTCGATTCCTTCACCTTGATTTCTAATGTCGCTGTTTATTCCATCAGTCTCAAGAATTCTTCCAGAGTAGGTTCTTGTGAAGACTTCCACGTTCTAGTTATACATTTCCTTGCCACAGCTAGTATGGACCAAAGTAGGCATAGATCTTTTTTATTCATTCCAATAGTGTCATTAACATTTAAGAGGACTAAAGATTTGGGTAAAATAAAGGTATCTGTGAATATAGCTTGGAGAAAAATAGTAATTTCTTCCCAAAATTTTTTTATATTAATACAATCAAAAAATATGAGACCAATCAGCTTTACAGTTTAAAGAAAGTCTCCAACAAATGGATTTATCAAGTGAATTGAATTTGGTTAGTTTATCAGGTGTAATAAATGCCCTGTGAATATATTTCCATGTAAATATTTTCCATACTTGTAAATTAAATGTTAAGTTAACAGAACATAAAAGATTTGTTTTACTCTCAATTGATAGATTAGTGTGACATCCCTTTGCTATGAAATTCCAATATCTTGCATTAGGGTTAGTTTTATATGTTATCAATATTTTGCATAATTTTGAAATTAGATTTGTCCAATTATAATTGTCATAAATAACTTCAGATATTAGACTTATCAAATTTGAACTAGTTTTATAAGGAGAACTAATAATTTTACTATTAAAATCCTTAACATATGATAATATGCTTTGTAGTATCAACCAATCTGCTGATGGAATATCATATTTATTCTGAATTTGTTGAATGTCTAATACTACTTGATTCTATATACAATGTTGCCAACAAGTGAAGTTTTCCCCTCCCATCTAGTTAAGATAATATTATGAATTTTATTGAAGAAATTATTTGTAGAGCTAAAGGGTATTATCAAGTCTAGCCAAATCTTAATATCCATGTTAGTATATATAAATCTTCTGAATAAATTGTAAATATTATTTATATAATTTAAGTTTGTTGGTTTTGTTATATTATATTGAATATTAACAGTCAATATGTGCCACATCCTATTATTTTGCTCACTTAATATACACTTTTTAATTATTTTATTTTCATTTAGAAAAATAATAGTGTGAAATGTTTTCCATCTTGAAGACTAATTAGGATCTATCCAATTAATGATAGTTCTTAATATGGAAGATTTTATGTAGGATTCTAGATCTGGAAGTTTAATTCCACCCATTTCTCAAGATCTAATATGATGTGTATAGGCTATTCTATTTCTTTTTGAATACCAAAGAAAGTTTAATAGAATTCTATTTATTTCTTTCAAGAGTTTCTTGTTAGGAACTATAGGAATAGCTTGTGCAATGTAATTAATTTTGGAAGTATTGTCATTTTTATTATTTGTAATCTGTCTTCAAACCTCAAGAACATTTTATTCTAGCTTACTATTAACATTTCTATTTTCTTAATTATGTTGCTATAATTTGTGGCTAATGTAGATTCCAAATTATCACATGGTGTTATTCCTAAATATTTTATTATGGGAACTTGTTTTCCTATCACACAATTTGTAGTTAAAGTAAATTCTCTCTTTTTATTCAAATGTATATAATTAGATTTTCCCTTGTTAAATCTAAGGCCGGAAATATGATAAAAACTTTCCACTATTTCATCTAGTTTTTCTACTGATTTCTCCGAGACAGATAACGTGAGTAAAACATCATCAGCAAATAACATATTTTTTTAATTGATGAAAATAAAGATGTCCAGGAGTCTGTAAGCCCAAATAATCCACAAAGGTTCCTTGAACGCAATTTTATTTGTAAGACAAAAAGCGTTTTCACTGCTGAAATAAACAGTAGCTTCTTCAGAAAGACAAACAAATCCTTTGCGCCAAAAGTTTTAAAAGCTAAAAGAGGTGTGTCAAATGACATCACTTCCTAAAATACGCACATTTTAGAGTAAAGCCAAACAATAAAACATACATTCAAAATTATTATTGCAAATGTTATGGGAATTATTATTGAAAGTGTTTAAGACAACTATTAAAACAATTCAGCTGACCTCAAGTTTTAATAAATCGTACATATAAAATATTGAGAATTTTTAATTTAAAAACTTTTATAAAAATTTTTTTTAGAAAAAATAAAATAATAATAAAGGAATATCCTACTTAATCACAAAACTTATAAGGTTGGACTTGAAAAGTTATGAATAACTAGCCAAGTTATCTCATATAACTTTTTACTTTCAATACAGCAGGAATATTGCAGTTCTCATTCAGGCCTGGGACATTAAAGGCATCTAGTTTTATCTGCCACTCAAGTTCACGTGTTTCTAAAAAAAAGGATACGGGACCACCCCTAAACCCAGGGGAAAGATGGTCAATGCCCATAAACTGAAAGGTATGGCCAGGATTATAAACAATGTGTTTGGCCAGGGCGTTCTCAATTTTTTCATTCCTGATGGCATAAAAATGTTGGTAAATCCGTTCACGTAGTTTTCGATCCGTTTTACCTACGTAGAATGCCCTACAGCAACTACACAAAGCAACATAGACAATGGATCTAGTTTCACAATTAATCCTATGATGGATCAAATACTTTCTGTTTAGGACATTAAATGATTGTCCCGTCTTGATAGTATGACACCAATTACAGGCAACACATGTAAAAGACCCTTTATGTCTACTAAGCATATTAGAGTCTGTATTATTTTGCATAAGTTCCTTCAAATTGTTACCTCTTCTATAAACCAATTTTGGCCGAAGACCCAATTTGCCTACAAGGAAAGAGTCATTACTAATAAAATGCCAGTTTTTGCAAATGGTGGCCCAAATGTACCTCGATTCAATATTAAATGTAGTAATAAAACTTGTTTGAAACTTTCCTTGACTAAAGGAAATGGGACTAATATCCATTGACTCACCAGACTCTACCATATTGGACAAATTGGGACTAGTGACCGTCAGTCAGTAAGACTTCATCAGAAATAATAGCAAAAACCCAGCTGCATCAATATATACAGATTAAATAATTGTCAATTATTCAATCAATGCAATTCTGTTCCCCCCAAAATCTTAACTCATTACATACTATATAAAAACATATTCAATAATAAAAACTTATAAAAACACATTTCAAATGCACTATATAAATATTAATTCATACTGGTCTCTGGCAGCCCCAGCATATGCTAATATAGTAATGGCCTTTTGGGAAACTACTGTACTGGTACCTTTGCTTGAAAAATATAGAGTTATTTATTATTCCAGGTTTGTGGATGACCTGTTTTTCATTTTAGAAGCCACTTCAATTGAGGTTGACAGCTTTCTATTAGCTATTAATAACACTTCAAATTTTTTGAAATTTGTAAAAGGAGAATGTGGTATAAGTCTAAATGTTTTAGACATCAATTTGACATGGAATGTGAATGAAAGCATTTTTGATAGTAAAATATATCGTAAGGATACCTTTACAAATGGATATTTGCACTATCGTAGTGGTCATCCTTTATTTATCAAGAAATACATTCCCAAGGGCCAGTACTTCTTCTTCAAATCAGTCTCCAGAGCCATTGACAAGAGTAAGGTGGTCCACACAGCCTATCAACACCTTGCCAAGGCCTTTGACACCATCCCCCACTCTGGAATCATAGATAAACTTACTAAGCTGGGCATTAATCCGTACGTCACCAGATGGGTTGCTAACTGGCTTACTGATAGAACCCACACTGTAAAAGTAGTCAACTCCAAATCCAGCTCCAGACAAGTGACAAGTGGAGTACCTCAGGGTTCAGTCCTGGGACCGCTTTTGTTTGGTATCTACTTCTCTGAAGTACAGGCCAACACTAAGGGACTCTGGCTAACAAAGTTCGCAGATAACTGCAAACTGGGAGCCATTATTGAATCCCCAAATTATGTGGATACTCTATAAAAGGGCCTTACAGAAACAGATGCTTGGTGCCAGAGCCATGAGCTCAAGCTCAATGCCGAGAAATGTATAGTTATCCCCTTTGGGAAAAAACATGTACCTGTGAATTACCATATAGGTGGCAGTACACTAAACACCGAAAGTGTGATAAGAGACTTAGGGACACAGGTGGACAGTGGTCTCACCTTCGAAAACCACATCGCCACAACAGTCAGGAAATCCTTCTATGTGGCAAACCTCATCACTAAGGGCTTTTCATCCAGAAAAAAGGAGGTCATTGTCTCACTGTACTCATCCCTCATTAGACTCATTATAGAATACAATGCCCTGTTTGGTATGTACCTCTCAAGACATCTGCAACAACTGGAAAGACCGCAGAAATACCTCACTAAAAGAATCGCAGGCCTAAAGCAGATGCCCTACGTTGACCACCTTAAAAAACTCCAGCTATACTCTGTAGCATATCATCTACTCAGAGGCGATCTCTGCTTAACATACAAGGCCATGTCAAACCCAGAGCTGTTGGACATGCTACACTTAAAGAAATCCCAATCCCTCAGAGCCACACGCTCCAGGGATCTAAACCTTGTCATCACAATAAACAAAACATGCTGGAGGGATAGGTTCCTGACCCAGAGACTCCCCAGACTCTGGAATAGATTGCCCATACATGTCAAGCAGAGTGCCTCTTTGGCCCTCTTCAAAAGGAACCTTGATGATTGGATGGGAGAAAGGAAATTCACCCCGGGGATCACGTCACTCGCCCTGCTAGACAGGGGTCCAAGGAAGTAAATAGTGTGGGAAGAAATAGCAGGGAATTGTTATGGCTAGGCTTGTATAGGCCCTAGGGCTGATAGCCTAGTACCAACCTATGAACTTATGAACATTCAGGCTAGCCGGATGACTACCTAGGAAACATCCCTTATTATTGAATTCGAATTTATAACTGATTTGTTTCTGGCTAAAGGTTATGACTTGGCATATTTACGGTCAGTTAAGGAGGAAATTTTATTAAAAGGGGATGATTCATATCCACCAATTCTCAAGAAGCCCTTAGTTTATAAAAAAATCAGCAGTAGGGGATTTTTGTAAATATCATTCAGCTGTTTAGCATGGACATGACTACTTATTGTTCTTTTATTAGGGACATTGTTTATAGGAATGGGAGAATATTGGAGGGGAATAAAGATCTTATTGAGGTAATAAGAACCAAGCCATGCTTTGTTTATCGAAAATCTGGTAATATAAAAAAGTTGTTGGAGAGAGATGACTCGATAAGCAATGATACTTTACTAAAAAAGTTCATAAAAAAAGGTATGTTCAAATGTGGAAGTTGCAGTATATGCAGGTTTATTTTTGAGGGGCCATTTATTATAATTCCCCATTTGGATCGAACTTTTGTAGTTCCTGGATATTGTTCCTGCAAATACAGAGGCATTATTTATATTGGTATGTGTAGTGGTTGTAACGCATATTACGTAGGTATGACCACAAGAGCACTCTTTGAGCGCATTAGAGAACATTTTTATTATATCAAGACAAAAAATGAGAGGAGTGCATTATACTGACACTCTGTTGAGTGTATTAGTTTTAAGAAATTTTTATTTTTGGTATTAGAAGTAGTGCATGGTGACTTGAGAGGAGGGGATAACAAAAATAGGTTGAAGCAAAGGGAGACAGTTTGGCAAATGAGATTAAATGCTGACAGCAATCCAGGCCTGAATGACAGCATTAATATCAAATGCTTTCTTAAAAATAGGAAGCTGAAAGTTACTTGTATGAATTAACATTTATGTATTGTATTTGAAATGTGTTTTTATAAGTTTTTATTATTGACTATGTTTTATATAGCATGTAATGAGTTAAGATTTTGGGGGGAACAGAATTGCATTGATTGAATAATTCACAATTATTTATTGTGTACATATTGATGCAGCTGGGTTGTTGCTATTATTTCTGATAAAGTCTTACTGATGAAAGCGTGAATAAAGTTTGGTACGCTAATTCCTGCATCTACGACTTTTATTGACCATCAGGTATCCTAGTCCTTTGAGATCAACAAAATCAAGAAAACAGAAGTTTTTTTTCCCATATAGCTAAGGCTACTGCAGCAGTAATCAATATGATAAACATTTATGGAACTAAGGCCTGACTAAATAAAGTGATGACAGTATTAAACTAAGGGTAAATTTGCATTAAAGAGTTTAATGTGAGAGTAGGGAAGGAGAGAAAATGGGATGAGACTTAGTGGAGACAGAGGCAACATTCTCGCTGAGATATATAGTGGTATTAGGAAATATGTCAGTGGAGTGGCCGTGTCCTGAAATGCTATGAACTTTAAATTAACTATTACTGAATCTAAACTGGGTAAAAGATTTTGTACATAAGATCTGCAGGTACGACTATATAAGATATTTTTAATATGACTAGGGAGTGGATTCCAGATGGCTGGGGCAATTTTTGAGATATGTTTTTTAGTGCTAGGTGAACAGTGTTGATTTTCCAAAGATGCATGTCAAAGAATTTTGAAATCTGAGAGAGCAGTGGAAAGTTTGTGTTTTTAGTATATGTGGGGTGGTATTCAGCAACATATTATGCTTATGTGATATGCTAATTAAGGTGATTCAGTCTTTTTGTGTATCTAGTAGCATGGAATGTAACTAGATATGCATCTCAAATACATAATTTAACAGTTAGGTGCATGGGTTAGTCCTTGGCATAATTGCTACATTTTTTCTGAAGAACTCCATGTGCATTTTAATGAGGTTATCTGAAGGTTTGAATCTGAAGCCATTGGTAGTCAGATAGATGTGTCTTTCGGCTTTTCCCGGTTAGGGGTCGCCACAGCGGAACTACAGTCCGCTAATGATTGGCAGTAGATTTTTACGTGCTGGCTTGCCAGGCTTAATGCACAACCTTCAACGAAGGAACGCCCATTCACGTATGTCGCCACACAGAAGATGCTCTAACTGAGAATCGAAGGGCAATGTCTAACTGTGAGGCGACAATGCTACCGCAGCACCACCATGGTAGTCAGATAGATAAGATGAGAAAATAAGTCAAGTCTGCAAGCGGAAACATTTTAAGACCTGCTTACTGAGGATTTTAACTAAACAGGATAGTTTAGAGACCACTTACATTGTTTTGAATGACTGAAAGGGTTTAATATCTTAGGAGTGGAAACAATCTGTGCCATTTTGCAGGTTATAGGAATAGAAAATGATATTGCTGATAAACTGAAAAAATAGAGGTTAGTTGAGTATGTATTTTTATAAGGGTTGCAATACTGTATATAAAACATTAGCATTGCAACGTACTGAGGCAAGGTGGCTGAACATGGAATGTTAGATGGTTTGTATTTTTGGAACAGAATGCAGGAGAAAGTAGGAAACTGGAATGTGAATGAATTTACACTGTTATGGTGATGAGATATGATGTATGTCCGAATTAAGGCTGAAGAAGTTTGGAAGAGTATCAACTGAGATATTACAGGGCACTGAATCACGTAAGCTACTAGTAATATATAGCTTATCTCAGAGCAGCATATGTCTGGCATTCAGATATGACAGTACCAGGCACATTAGCTGTGTTGTCAGGAAATATACTCCCGTGAAGAACTCTGAATGCTTGCCTGCTAGTCAGTACTTTGGAAACTATCACTTTAACTTTTGTATTTAAAATATTCACATTTAGCTGAGATCTACTGATATGAATGAATTTTACAACTGCAAAAGTGCACTGTTAGTATTAATGGGAGTGATATTTGCCACTAATACTTATAAATAGAATATGAATTTAAGATCTGATCACTCAACTTCTAAAGAAATAAAAATTAAACCGCTCTCAAGTTAATTCTACCACATAGACTCAGGTAAGGGAACCAAATATTTCAAGTTTATTCCGTAGCATAGGCTGATGTAAAGAGATTACATTATTAACAATTGTTCTATTGTGATTTTAAAGGATACTTCCACCTCAGTGCACAACCCCCTGGCAATAAATGTTTTTCCTTTATTTTATTTAACCACAAATGTGCCACAGGTAATGAAAGCAACCTGTATGTGTTATTCTCTCTTTTCCTGTCTAATCATCTTTCAGCCACTTTTTTGTACTCCATTTTGTCATTTTGTTTTTATAAAATCCCATGCTATTTGCTTTGTCAACATAATTGCTAAATTATATAGACAGTTTTAGAATTAGGCAAATCGATGAATCAGAGTGGAGTAGCTATAAGAGATCTACTACCTTAAGAAAACTATGCAATTAGGCAAGCAATGTTTCTAGCTGCAACAATCTGGATGCAGGACCAATATTAAGACTTAACTCCAGGTACAGACTGCCTGTTAGTATTTTTTAAAATATGTTATCAGATGACTGATTTCTTACCCCAGCTAGAAAGTCAGTCTGGTAGCTACGGTTCTGTTCTTGAACTAAAGCAAAGAGGATTAATAAGCTTTTCAAATTTCCCAACAGAGTCAAGGAGAATTATTAGAACAGATCAACTGGTATTCTTGACAAAAAACGTAAAGAAACAAGAAACCACAGAACTACCAATGTAAATGAATCAAAGGAAATGAGTGAGGGAGACAGAAAGAGAGAGAGACCACAGAAAATGTTTCACCTCCCCATTTAGTCATCTAAGGACAAAGAGTACTAAGAATCTTATTGGCATAGCAACACCCAACAGGATATTTTGAGATATAACAAATAAGGGGAAAAATACTGTGATGCAAGGATGATAGCACTGCAAGGAACACAAAGGTATGGAGAAAAACTTTATTTTTAGTTTTTGGGTATAGTTGCCCTTACATTTATAGACAGGATAAGAACTAGTGCAGTGATGTCTTGTTAGAAATGTGGTGTGTTGGACTGTAGTTGTACAATTAATAGGAGTATCATTAGTAAGCTGTGTTAATACAGTTCCAGTTTCTGTCAACAGCTGTTGCTATAGACCTGTAAGGGAAGGCTAAGTAAGTCATCAGAGAAGTAGGGACTGAGAAATGAAAAAATTAAAATAAAGGGTGAGATGAATAGTTAAAAAGGCAATGTAGCTGTTGGGAAAACAGTGGGGAGCAGAGGGAATAGTCAAATGAATATGGTGGAGCAAGTAAGTGATTAATTAAGGAACACTAAATAGTAGGAACATTGGATCAAATATGTTATGCCTATAAAATTAGTTTCTTCAGTATGACAAGGTATGCTACAATTGCTTCATGATAGATGCAACAGAGAGCTATATTCAGAAGCATTACTGTTACTGGTTTAACATGCAGGCTTTTTCTAAACAAAAAGAATAGTAAAGCTGAGGCTATATTTTAGAAAAAAATGTTATTTAACTGAAAGACTATATATATTAGTATCACTTTCTTTCCAAAAATCACAGAGGATCTGGGTAGTAGTGGGATTATAGTTTCATAGGTTCATAGGTTGGTACTAGGCTGTCAGCCCTAGGGCCTATACAAGTCTAGCCATAACAATTTGCTGGCTATTTCTTCCCACACTATTTACTTCCCTGGACTCCTGTCTAGCAGGGTGACTGATGTGATCCCCGGGGTGAATTTCCTTTCTCCCATCCAATCGTCAAGGTTCCTTTTGAAGAGGGCCAAAGAGGCACTCTGCTTGACATGTATGGGCAATCTATTCCAGAGTCTGGGGAGTCTCTGGGTCAGGAACCTATCCCCCCAGCATGTTTTGTTTATTGTGATGACAAGATTTACATCCCTGGAGCGTGTGGCTCTGAGGGATTGGGATTTCTTTAAGTGTAGCATGTCCAACAGCTCTGGGTTTGATATGACCTTGTATGTTGCAGAGATCGCCTCTGAGTAGACGATATGCGACAGAGTATAGCTGGAGTTTTTTAAGGTGGTCAGCATAGGGCATCTGCTTTAGGCCTGTGATTCTTTTAGTGAGGTATTTCTGTGGCCTTTCCAGTTGTTGCAGATGTCGTGAGAGGTACATACCAAATGGGGCATTGCATTCTATAATGGGTCTAATGAGGGATGAGTACAGTGGGACAATGACCTTCTTTTTTCTGGATGAAAAGCCCTTAGTGATGAGGTGTGCCACATAGAAGGATTTCCTGACTGTTGTGGCGATGTGGTTATCGAAGGTGAGACCACTGTCCACCTGTGTCCCTAAGTCTCTTATCACACTTTCAGTGTTTAGTGTACTGCCACATATATGGTAATTCACGGATACATGTTTTTTCCCATAGGGGATAACTATACATTTCTTGGCATTGAGCTTGAGTCCATGGCTCTGGCACCAAGCACCTGTTTCTGTAACGCCGTTTTCTAGAGTATCCACATCATTTGGGGATTCAATAATGGCTCCCAGTTTGCAGTCATCTGCGAACTTTGTTAGTCAGAGTCCCTTAGTGTTGGCCTGTACTTCAGAGAAGTAGATGCCAAACAAGAGCAGTCCCAAGACTGAACCCTGAGGTACTCCACTTGTCACTTATCTGGAGCTGGATTTGGAGTCGGCTACTTTTACAGTGTGGGTTCTATCAGTAAACCAGTTAGCAAACCATTGGGTGATGCAGGGATTAATGCCCAGCTTAGTAAGTTTATCTATGATTCCAGAGTGGGGGATGGTGTCAAAGGCCTTGGCAAGGTCTAGATAGGCTGTGTGGACCACCTTACCCTTGTCCATGGCTCTGGAGACTGATTCGAAGAAGTCAATCAGGTTCAGGAGACAAGATCGGCCCTTCACAAACCCAAACTGGGTGGGGTCCAGTGTTTGAAGGTTGCCAATGTCTTTGTTTATAAGTTCCATGATAATACACTCCATGGCCTTGCAGACAAGGCTTGTCAGACTGATGGGACGGTAGTTTCCAGGATCCAAGGTGGATCCCCCCTTGTGGAGTGGGATAACTGTAGCTCTGCGCCACTCAGTCAGCATGAAACCTGAGATGAGACTATGATTAAACATGACACTTAGGAGAGGTGCCAGTTCATATTGTAGTTCGTGTAGTACACAGCCCGGGATGTCATCTAATCCCATGAATGCTGTATTCTTAGCTTTGGAGAGTGCATTTTTTACCTGTATGGCTGTTATTACTGGAATTTGGCAATCTTCCGGTATTGAGATGGGCCATTTAGGGGGTGAGTGGGGGGTGAAGTTGGCACTGAATCGATCTGCCAGGATATTGGCAATATCCTTGGGATCAGTATATTTAATGCCATTCTGTTGTAGTTCAGAGCAGATCTGAGCATTGCCATTTAGATTCTTGACATAACTATAGAATGCCTTGTGGTTGTCTTTGGAATCTTTGGCAATTTTATTTTCGTAACTAGCTTTTGAGGATTTTATGAGGGATCTCAGCTTCTTACTGAGGCTGGTGAGGGAGTTTTTTGCATCCTGAGATTTTCCTCTTTTCTGCAACAGTTTCTTCCTTTTGTTGTAAAGTTTGTTTATAGCAGGGGACCACCAGATTGGCTTCCTTTTTTTGGATGAGAGCATCTTGGTTCTATTTGGGATGGCATGATTCATGTATGAGTGGATGTGCTCGTACAGTGCCTCAGTGCAGGATTCAGCAGTTGATCTTTCAGTTCCCGTCTGCATGGGTGTCATGAAGTTTGTCACTTCTGACTTGAGTAGCATGAAGTTGGCTTTGGAGAAGTTTTTTATGGAGGTTTCCTTACTGAGGGGTGGGGATGGGATGTGGATGCTAAGGGTGATTAGCTTATGGTCATGGATTTATAGCATACCATGAGAACCCTTTCTGCTGTAAAGTTTATGAAATATTGAGCAACATGGGCAATGGAAACCTCACTAGGGCAGTCTTCATAGATTTAAGCATTCAACCTATTTGACCACAAACCACTATTAGACAAACTAATAGAAATTATTGTTAATAAATACTCACTACTCTGGTTTCCAATGGGTTCTTTAAAGTGAAATTAGGAACCTTTTTCTCTAATACATCATTGCTCCTTAAAGGCACCCCTCAAAGATCTCCATCCCCAAACCTGTTTTCTTCATATCTCTTTTATGACCTTCCATACACACCAGCCATATTATATGTGGATGACATTATTATCTTCAGATCCAATAGGTCACACACCTTGTGATATAAACTCCACTCCAAAATTACCTTTATTCATTCATCCAATGGCTTCTCCAACCCCAGCTGTTAATAAACTATGCTAAAACAAAGTTAATGTAATTTGGTTCAGATTAAAAGCTTTCCAAAGCTCCTCATACACTTATACTGTAATTACAGATATAAACAATTTTTCCCATAGAGACAAACACTTCATTCAAATATTGGGAATTTGGTTGGACTTACCTCTTAATTTCCAGAACCACATTGAAAGCAGACACACACACACACACACACACACACACACACACACACACACACACACACACACACACACACACACACACACACACACGCGCAAACTGCTGCTTTCCTGATCCAGAAAACTGTCTGCATGATATCCCCAGCAGCCATAGGAATAGGAATTCTCCTTTCCCAGCTGTCGCTCTCCTACTTTGGACACAATAGAAGAGTCTTTGTGGGTTCTGTTCAAGCAGTTTTATTTTATACAAACACATCATGACAGAAGTTTACTGACTTTAACTTAAGTAACTTATATGCAAACTAACTGCTGTAATCATGCATGCTTACTCCCTGGCTGCACTCTCAAAATGGCTCTAGGATGGCACGTGTCTGACATTTATACGTGCAAACTCAGTCTTTGACGTGCTCCATAAAGACACAGCACACAGCACGTGCACTCTGATCTAAATCCTTCCTCCTGAAAAAATGAAGCATGCACTGTTATGAATCTATTTGGCATGCATATATCACAGATAGTTCTCAATAATGCAGTTACATATATACTCAGTTAAGTCCATGTTGCTGTGTATTTCACACTGGATCTGGATACCCATCCATATCGTGTGACATAAAACTGGGAATTGGGCTTAGCAACTGGAGCTGTCTCTTTAAAATGTTCAATGTTAGAATTGCTTGGAACATCTTCAGGAATGGAATCAGAGGTAGGAACACACTCTGGAATGGGAACAACATTTGGTTCACTCTGAGATCTAGAGTCTGTGTCATTGAAACAGTATTGTGATGACGATTCTGGTACACGAAGAAGATGCCTGTGATTTCTCCTGTACTTCATACCTTCCGAATCTACATAGTAGGATCTCTGCTTGGCACATATACCTGTAACTTGACCAATCTGGTCAAAACCTTTCACCGTTTGTATTCTCACTGTCTCTCCTTCTCTCAACGGAAGAAGAAATCTGCTCAACTTGCCATAAGAGGACTTCTGGATAGAACACTTCTTGAATAATTGAGCCTTGATGATCTTATTATTCTTAGCTTTAGGACTCAATAAACTAGAACTAATAGGTTGCATAGTTCTTGTTTGCCTAGAAAGAAGTGTTTGAGAAGGTGAGCTGAGAATATTGTCACGGGGTATGGTTCTGAGATTAAGCAAATTAAAAAAAACATTGTTATTGTCATGCTTTGACCTTTCAAGTAATTGCTTTGCACTCTGCACTGCACGCTCAGCTAGTCCATTTGACTGTGGATATTCAGGACTGCTAGTAACATAAACAAAGTCCCATTCTCTTGCAAATTTCTGAAACAACTGACTAGTAAACTGAGTACCATTCTCAGAAATAACTTTGTGCAAACTACCATGGACTGAGAAATGACATTTCAACTTAGTAATAACAGTAGTAGATGTTAGATTAGGTAGTGGGTCAATCTCAAACCAATATGAATAAGAGTCTACCAATACCAAGTAGTGTTGATTGTTCCACTCGAAGATATCAGTGGCTACTGTCGACCAAGGTAGCTCAGGAACAAAATTTACGTACCTGAAGTAGTTCTCTTTTCAAATGCAGTCTAGTACTATTGCATACTGACCAAGAAGAAAGTACTTTATCAATGTCTTTCAGTAATAAAGGCCAAAATAATAATTATCTTGTTCACCTCTTAGTGGATGTGGAACCTGGGTGACCATGATGCAAAATCTGGATATATTCTTGTTGTAAGGAAGCAGGAAAAACAATTTTAGGACCTTTGAAAATAATGTCATCTTCCATCAACATCTCATCTCTGTAGGGAAAATAGGTTTGCACTTCAGGTGGTACACTAGATTGCTTTCATGGCCATCCAGCATTAAGGTAGTGATTGAGCTTTTGCAAAACTGGACCAGTCTTTGTGTGATCTCTCAACTCATCAAGCCTAGTGGTAGAAAAATGATGCACTGCCATCACATCAAAGTCAAAATTCTCTGCGTCAAGATGTTCAGTTGTGTTTCTGGGTGATCTGGATAAGGTATCAGCCAGATAGAGTAGTTTGCCTTTTGTATAGACCATTTTGAAGTTGTACTTTTGCACTTTGAGCATTATTATTTGCAATCTTGCTGAAGCTGAATGCATAGGCTTCTTTAGAATAGTAACTAGAGGCTGGTGGTCAGTTTCAATCTGAATAGCTCAACCATAAATGTAATCATGAAACTTGGAACATGTAAATGCTATTGCCAAAAGTTCTTTCTCAATTTGAGCATACTGCATCTCAGTTTGGGTAAGTGTTCTAGATGCATAGGCTACTGGTCTGCTCTATTCAAGTATAACTGCACCAAGACCAAATTTTGAAGCATCACAGGAAAGAGAAATTTGTTTGCTTACATCATAGTATCTTAATGTAGGTGGGGTGGTAATCTTCTGCTTGAGGTCTTCAAATGCCTTCTGGCATGACCATGCAACATTTTTGCATGTTAGCTCTCCTGAAGGTGCTGTCAGCTTACTGAAATCTGGTATAAACTTGCCTAAATAGTTGACCATGCCTAAGAAATGCTGTAGAGCTTGAACATTGTCTGACATCTCAAGAATAGCTGCTTACTTGGTCGGGACTGGTCTCAAGCCAGTACCGGTAAATAAATGACCTACATATGTAACTTCTGGGAGTCTGAATTTGCACTTCAGAGGCTTGAGCTTCAAGTTCACTTCACATGCTCTGTCTAGAATTTTCTTTAGGTTTCTGATATGCTCTGCTTCACCATTGCCTCCAACCAATAAATCATCTACTATTATGGCACAAGGATAACCCGAAAATATTCGCTCCATTGCATGTTAAAAGACTTCACTTGCAGAATTTAGTCCAAATGGCATCCTTAGAAATCTGTATCTGAAAAACAGAGTACCAAAAGTGGTTATTAATGAGGACTTGTGATCAAGCATAACTTGCCAAAATGAACTCTTTTTATCCAAGACAGAAAAAAACAGTGGCATTTGGTATTTGGGCTGTGACTGCTTCAACTGTGCACATTGGATGATATAGTCTTTTCGATGCTTTGTTCAAATCTCTTGCATCAATGCATATTCTGATTTCATCTGAGCCTTTTTTGTGAGCTGCTACAATAGACTATACCTATTTCAGTTGGTTCTGTAACTGGACAAATTACACCTTGCTGCACCATTTTATCCAACTATTCCTTAACTTTACCCTGCGTAGCTATCTGAACTCTTCTTGTTGATTTGACTACTGGAGTGACCTCTAGGTCTAACTTCATGGAATACACTACTGGAAGTTTGCCCAACCTGTCATCGAAAACATCACCATATTCTGAGAAAATGGCTTCAGAAAAGTTAGAACTAGGAGGTACACTTATGTGATGAACTTCTTTGTTTAAAGAAAGCAGATGCATTCTCAGACTATCCTTGAGACCCAATAAAGACTATACTGGTCTTCTGACTACATAGAATAACAAGTTGTAACAGTTCTTGGCCAGATAACATGAAAGCATCACTGAGCCTTCGGTTTGAATCTCCTCATCTCCATAAGTAACAAGTTTTGCACTATTGGCCACACTGAGTTGCTCATTAGTTCTCACTCTAGCCAATGTGTCTGCTGATATAACATTACACTTTGAACCAGTGTCTACTTTAAGCTCTGTGGATTTACCATTGATCTGGACAGTACAGAACACTTTGCTTTTTGCCAGTAATCTCACTGTATCAACTGTTTCACCAATTACTGATACACCATTCACATAGAAAGCTTTCTGCTGTGTCCCTGCTTGATCAACCTCCTTTTTTGTGTGACTTTTCTTTACAACTGTGTGAGGTTTACACATTTTGGAAATGGTTCCATTATTTACACTTGTGGCATTGCTGACCGAATGCTAAGCATTTCTCTCTTTTAGACTCATCATTTGAACCATAATTGTGACAGTTAACAATAAAGCTAGACTTGGGTTTTGCTGATTCATGCTCGTACTGCACTGAGCATGCTCCTTTAACTGAACTGGTCTTTGAACTTGCTGGAAAACTACATGGTTTGCTTGATGAGCCAGCAGAGGTTGTGGATGCCATGTGCATAGGCCTACTTTTGTTTGACATGTGTTGCAAGCTATCTATATTTGCTCTAGAGCCTGCTGAAACCATGCTCTTGTCACTTGCAAGCATGTTTTTCTGTCACTTCATGGATTAGGCAAATCTCTGCAGCTTTACTCAATATTAAATCACTATCACGAAGCAAGATTTGTCTCACAGTAGCACTATGAATACCACACTAGCCTGTCCTTTATTAACTCATTTTTTAAGTCGCCACAAACTGGCACGTTTTAGCCTTGTTTCTCAGATCAGTTATATAAGCTGCAAATTTTTCCACTGGTTTCTGATCTCTCGTGTAAAACATATACCTCTCTAGTGTAATATTTGTCTGGGGAAGTTACACGTTTCTCTGAACTTGCGCTTCAAACACTCAGTGTATTCCCTTGACTCAGCCTGTACAACAATACAATGGTTTTCACCTTCTCCTTCATATACTGCCTGTACATACACAAATGAACACTGTCTATCTATGGCCTCTGACTCAGCTAACTTTAGCAAAATGAATGCCTTGGTGCGTGCATCTTGATCTGAATAAGTTGCTTGTATAAAAATATTGTACTCTTGCTCAAATATTTTCCAGTTCTCTGCAATATTCTGATCAAATACAAGACGTAAGGGGTTTCAAAATCCATCGCCATATTAACACATACCAGTGAATTGTTTTGCAAATAAGCACAAATGCAAAGACAAACACATATGCCAGAAATTTACTCCAGTACTTGTAACTTTGCTCAATAGCACAGTGCGCCTCTGTATAACTGAACTTTGCAAAATACGTTTCTCTTGGGCACTGTAATACTCTTGAAATTACTGTATTGCACAAAATCACCTCTTAGTATAAGAAACATATCAAATAACTGCACGATGCAAGCCTCTGTGTAACTGGATTTTGCGAAATAAGTTTCTAGTGCACCATAATATTTTTGAAATTATTGTATTGCTAAAGTAATTTATCATCATAAAACACTTTCGATGTAATAGCACTCTGTGAATAAACTGTACACAACACACTAAAAATTCCCCAAAATGGTGGTACCTTTCTAGGCAATTCTCTACAGTGCAAGGAACACTCTGTAATGGTGGCACTTTGTGAATAGACACATCCAGTACAAGAAACGTTTCGAAGTGGCTATACTTTGACTGCACTTCATAAAATAGTTGCACTTTGCACACAAATAACTCTTCGAAATACATACACAGTAATAAGCACACACTGTAAGCACTTTTACACACTTTTAGATACTTCGAATAACTTTAGTTATGCCCTTGATACAATATGAAGCCGTAGTTATGCCAAAACAAAGTACTTTGCCAAAAAACATGCAGTTGCCTTGCTTTATTTATGCTGAATGTGCCCCATTTTTTGTGCTTATTATATTTGTTTTGCTCGTTTAATCTCTTTTCATGCCCTTTATACTTTTCTTGTGCTCGTTTTACTCTAAACGTGCCCGTTTTGCCTTAAACATGCTTTTCTTGCCTTTCAACATGCTCATTTTACTTTGTTAATTGTTTCATCAAACACCTTTACTTTAAACATTTTCCTTTAGTTAATAAACCTTTTATGCCTCCTGATTGTTTAATAATGCATTTTGTGCCCTTGTAACTCCCCGTTTGTCCTTTTTATGAAATAAGTGGTTTGTGTGTATTCTCATCACCTTTTCTTCTTTTCTGTATCTTTTTCATGCTCGTTTCTCTTAGTTTACCTTCAGTGTCATCTCTGCACCTCATGGCTCTGAATCGTATTCTCTGCAAACCTAGTTCTGACATCATGTCGCTCTCCTAGTTTGGACACAGTAGAAGAGTCTTCATGGGTTCTGTTCAAGCAGCTTTATTTTATACAAACACACCACGATAGAAGTTTACTGACTTTAACTTAAGTAACTTACATACAAACTAATGGTTGTTATCATACATGCTTGCTCCCTGGCTGCACTCTCAAAGTGGCACTAATGGCACTAGTGCCTAACATTTATACGTGCACGCTCAATCTTTGACATGCTTCTTAAAGACACAGCACACGGCACATGCACTCTGATCTATGCAGCTAGAGTACAGACTGTCCCAAAGGGCTTACGGATGTGGCATTTCCCCACCAGCCTTGCCCCTGGGTGTATTACACAAGGACCTTATTGCCCTTTTTCGACAAACCTGGCAAAGTATATATGGAGTTGATTATTAAGAGCAACAATAAATTAATTGAACAGCTAAGTGGGGAGATTGAGCAACTTAATAATGCCATTATTCATAAACATGCATGGGCAGCACAGGGGTGTAGTGGTTAACATTGTCACCCCACAGCAAGAGGTTCTCCAGTTTGATTCTCGGCTCGGGTGCCTTCTTTGCGGAATCTGCATGTCCTCCCTGCATTCACATGTGTTTCCTCTGGGTGATCCATTTACCTCCCACATTCCAATGACATGCATCTGGAGCATTCCTCCCCCCAGGCCTCTGCTGAAAATAGGCTCTGTCCTAGTCAGACTTCCCCGTCAACAAATGTTAAATAAATAAAATAAAAAAAATAAATAATGATTTTAAATATGAACACAATGGAATTTTCAAGAGCATTGACCAACAGTGCAAATTATTAGAAACTGTAAATTAAAAAAGTTAAATAGAGATAAGAAAGATTATCTGAAGAACTGGGAATACCCTCCTCCACCCAAATCTCAGATATGGGTAATAAGATTTAATTTTAACTCTAATGATGGAACTGATGTGTTGAATATGGATACACAACAAAATTGTCCTAATCAATGAGGACAACCAATGATGTTAATCAAAATCATATTTAGGAGGGGAAGAAGGGCCCCCTCTGAGACATTTGGAAAGGATCAGGAGACAACAAAATTCATGGAACCAGTAGAACACTTGGAATCAGCAGAGGAGTTCCAGGAACTTACACGAACGGTTTAACACCAATGGGAATTGGATGTACCACCATGGGAACAACAGGAATGGAGGGGTGACAACTGGAACGATACAAGGAACAGGAATCAGAATTAACCAAAATGAGCCAGACTCACACTGTCAACAATGTTGATTTACAGCTTCCCCCATGTGTTGTTGTATGGAAGTCCTATGAGGATTTTTCTGTTATAAATTTTTCTTCTTTGAAGGTGGATGCGGAATTTTGTGATTTATTGTCTCATGGCCTTTCCTTCTCCTGAATAAGGATATGAACATTGCAAATACTTTGATGGATCTCAAATTGTTTATTTGGAAGTTGAATTTTCTGTTGTTTCATAACATGGATAACACTATTCATCCTTAAATATTTCTACCACATATAATCCCCCCTTAACTCTGATATTGTCCTGATTTGAGAGAATTTGTGAATTGGACATATGCAACTTGGGGAAGTGCAAACATAAGGTAAGAAACCACAATTTATCTAATGTGTCAGAAGAAGAATTGATGAGATTAAACAAATTTAAGAACAATAATGATGCCAGGATAATGCAGCCTGATAAGGGGGACTTGTCCTTATGGACAAGAATGACTATCATAGAAAAATATCACAAAGTTTTCAGTCTGCAATGTATGAGAAGGTATCTATTAATGAGTGTAATATGGCTTATTGTAAAATCAGGGATGATCTTAATGACTTGTTTATTCACCAATCTATTACTATTGAAGAAGAGAGGCACAGTGGTATAGTGGTTAATGTTGTTGCCTCTCAGCAAGATGGTCTGCAGTTCGATTTTTGGCTGGGGTGCCTTCTGTGCGGAGTCTGCATGTCCTCCCTGCATTTGCATGGGTTTCCTCTCACATTCCAAAGGCCTGCTTCTGGAGTAATTCTCCCTTGGACACACCTCTGAAAATAGTCTCTGTCCTAGTCAGACTTTCCTGGTCAACAAATAAAATTTAACTTTTTGAATGTTTCTTATCCCAAAGTTCCCACAAAGTTTGGCCTCCCCAAAATTCTTAAGAATATACACCAGCTCCCAATGAGACCTATAGTGGATGGAAGAGGAACCATCACACATCCACTGACTAAATTCCTGGACATTAACCTGAAGCATTTGGTGGCTCAGGAGAATTATGTTTGCACAGACTCTTGGGACTTTTTGTGGAGAATTAATGCCCTTCAGTTTAAGCATTCTTACATTTTTATTACTATTGATATTCGTGATCTTTATTCAGTTATCCCACACCAATTAGGTATCCAATGGTTTGCTGAATTTTTGCATGAAAAGGGATCATACATCCTTGAAATAAGGTATACCAGTACCTTTTGAAGACTGTTTTGCATAACAATTTTATTAAATTTGGTGATAACATTTACCTTCAAAAGACTGGTGTGGTGATGGGGGCTGCTATGTGGAGGTCTTTTTGCTTATATTGTGATTACTGAGTGGGAGAAAAGAATTATTTTTAATAGTGAATATTTTAGGTTTTGTGCCTTTTACACTCAATATCTGGATGACATTTTTACTCTATGGGATGGAGAAGTTAATGATATTCACCCATTTCTCTCAAATATGAATCAGCTGAAAGATCTTCTGTCCTTCTCATATGAATGTGATACTGTGCATATTGCTTATTTTGATATGTGACTTGAGAAAGATTGTATTAATAATAATCGCTTCTCCTCAAGGATATACAGGAAGGACACTTATTCTAACAGCTTTTTGGATTTCAATAGCTGTCATCCATTGCATCAAAGAAAAGCAGTGGTCAAGGGATATTTCAATAGTCCATGAACTGGGAGACCTTCCTGGTCAAATGTGAGGTTCTTAGGGACATGTTTTTGAAACATGGATATCCCTTTGGTTTTGTCAATAGTTTGATGCTCAAGGTTATTAACAAATGAGAATGTTGTCATTTTATCCAAATATTGTGTGGCCTGGAACAACATAAGGCACAGGTTTCACCCATTGCTACTATGAATATTACCAATGTTTGTTTAGAGTGTGACCCACCAACTAATTCAACAGCTTGTAACAATGTTTTTAAACATTCCTTTATTACAGTTCTTTTCTAACAATAATTATGAAATAAGAAATGTCTTGTAAAAGAACTGGTGTTTATTGACACAAAATAATGATTTTAGACATTTGGTGGGTCCAAAACCCCATGTTGTTTTTAAGCATGGACAAAATCTGAAATCAATTTTTGAGAGAAAACATATATAACAAAGACTAATATTGGAATGAAGAAATGGGGGTGTTTATACTGTAAATTTGTTTTGGTCTGTAATGAAATAAGATTGAATTCTATGCAATTTCCCCTGCTGGAGAGGTACACTTGTGCCACAAAAGGAGTGGTGTATTGTGCTTGCTGTATGCTTTGTTCTGTGTTCTATATTGGTAAGGCTGAGAGGAAACTTAAAAAATAAATGTATGAATACTTATATGAAATTAGAAACAGAAAGGAAATCAATGCCTTAAACAAGTATGTTTGTTCAAATAGGGAACATCATTTTAAATTTTGTGTATTAGAACAAGTGTTGGTGGATGAAAGAGGGGAGGGACTTTGTCTGTTATATTTGAAGAAATGTGTGTTTTACTGGAAATTGTTAACTAATGCCAATAGGGTGGCCATGGTGGTGCAGCGGTTAGAATTGCCACCTCACAGCAAGAGGTTCTCCGGTTCGATTCTTGGCTGGGGTGCCTTCTGTGTGAAGTCTGCATGTCCTCCCTGTAGTCACATGGGTTTTCTCCAGGTGCTCCGGTTTCCTCCCACAGACATGCAGAAGGTGGATTGGACACTCTAAATTGGCCCTAGATGTGTGTGTCCCTTCTGTTGAAGGTTGGGTGCCAGGCTGGCAACTCAATGCTGTAAAACTCCACTGTCAATCATGACTGGACAGGTGATCCACTGTGGTGACCCCCAACCAGGAAAAGCCAAAAGAAGAAGTTAACTAATGCCAATAACTGGCCAGGTCTCAATGAACAGACCTCTATCTCTTGTTTATTAAAAATTAAAACATCAGAGGGTTAACTGATATTATTTTCAATAATTATACAAGATGTTATGGTTACTTGGTCATTTGCACTTGACATGTTGTGTATGTGTGTATGTATATATATATATATATATATATATATATATATATATATATATATATATATACATACATACATACATTTTTTGATGTATGTATGTATATATATATATATATATATATATATATATATATATATATTTATGTGTATGCACACATGTATATATATATATATATATATATATATATATATATACATATATATATATATATATATATATATATATATATATATATATATATATATATATATATATATATATATATATATATATATATATATATATATATATATATATATATATATATATATATATATATATATATATATATATATATATATATATATATATATACATGTACAATTTTATGTATATAGGTATACATTTTTAATAATTATACTTGATTTGGTTATGTAAGTTTGTTTTTTGTATATATGCACAACCGGCGACAAGGTGTGTTTCCAATTAGTTTTACAAAACCTACATTTGTCTGTTTCACCCACATGTTCAATGGACTTTGTAAACCAGCGTGTACGTAGCCCACTATCTTGGGCTGCCAATATTAACCTTTCATTTCTTGGTTTGAATTCGCCTCTCCTTCCTGCATTTGTTCTTGATCAACAAGAGGCTCTTCCAGAAGTTTTCGATACTTGCAATTATATTTATGTTTTTTCCACATTTCTTGCCTTCTCATCTGATCCTTCACCTTATATTCTTTCTTTTGTTTCTTGGCACATTCCATTGCTGCCTGGTTTTTATCTACTTCTGGTTTTATTTCCATTCCTGCTTGACATCGATATGCTTCTGCTAGAATAAGCAGAGAAGTCATCTTAGATGTATTCTATTCATGTTTCAAAACTTTCACTACATTTGGATCTTGTGAGGTCAGTAGATATGTGTGGAATCCCACAATTGCAGATCTATACATGTAATCAATTTCAAGGAGGCCCATCCCTCCTTCGGAACGGGGTATATATAATCTTGGTATACACTGATTTTTATAAATCATTTGGTAAGCATGAAGCATCCTTCTTGTTTCAATATCTAATCCATCCAACACTTTTTGGGGCCAGTCAATCACTCCAAAACTGTACATTAGGACAGGAAGAGCAAATTGATTTATAGCTTAGATCTTGTTCCTAGATGTCAATGCTGTTCTCAGGATTAATTTAAGTCTTCTAAAGTATTCCTTACTGAGTTTTATTCGCATTTGTTCATGTTTTATTGCTGATCCTTCATCAGTTCCCAAGTATTTATACACTCTCTCTTGCTCAAGTTCTTTTATATCACATTCTTGTCCCAAACTGATGTTTTCCTGGTGTTGCAGTTTTCCTTTTTTAAAGCTTGCTTTTGCACATTTATCAAGACCAAATGACATTCCAATATCATCTAAAAAAGTTTTGACAACCTGCAGCTATGCTTTCAGTTCCTCATCTGATCTGATGAGCTATACAGTTTTAAATTCAACAAACAAAGAGAAGATGAGATGTCATTAGACTTGTTTTCTAGGAGCCAAATTGTAGCCATGACCTAAGCTGTTAAGTAAACAGCTTAATGGATTAATGGCAAGGTAGAATAGCAATGGTGACAGAGAGTCACACTAGAATATTCCCCTTTGAATTTTTATCCCTGGGACAATAATCTTTCCTTTATCATGGCTTAATTGCAAAGTGGTCTGCGATTGTTTCATGTTCAGTATAGGGAGCCCACTGCTTCTCTATTACTCCTTGATAACACCAAACATTTTCAGAAGTAACTTTCTCTAAATGCCCTTTAACCCCGAATAAGATCTCCTGTTAAAAATATATGAGATACTAAACAAATTCAAATATTTTAATGTTTCATAATAACTTTCACATTCATGGATACCTATGATAGATTTCCACTATGCTCCTTCCAGTTTACTCATGCTAGTTTTCTTAAGAGGGTTACATAATATTATTCCATACTCCAGATTTGGACATAATGTTACTTACAATTATTTTTATCATGTCTGATCTCATATCCTTTATAAGTCTTTTATACAGACTATAGTTTTATAACTAGCATAAACAAAATGTTTGATTTCATAGGATCATAGGAGGTTAATAGGCTAGAGGCCCTGTGGCCATTATAAGCCTAGCCAAGAGTTTAGCCCAAGTTTAGACAAGTCAGCACCCAAAGCCCCTTTCCAGCAGGGACACAGGTGGAATCCCAAAGGTGTATTTTCTGTTTCCCATCCAGTTATCCAGGTTGCACTTAAAAAGGGATAATGAGGTACTCTGCTTGCCGTGGACAGGGAGTCTATTCCACAGCTGAGAGAGTCAACGGGACACAAATCTGTCCCACCAAGTCCTATTGATGTAACAGACCAGGTTGAGGTTGCTCATGTGGGTTACTTGAGTGGAGCCTGACTTGCAGATATGCAGCAGTCCCATCAAGGCGGGATCAAAAACACTAAAAGCTGGATCTCAGTATACCCAGGTCCTTAATGTCCTTAATTGTATTGATATTTTCAATCTCTGTGTACTGTCTTAAAAATCACACTTCAGTCTTTGTTTCCAAATCTTATATATTTATTTTTTTATATATTTATTAGCATATAATTATTCTGTGTCCAAATGACAATTTGATCGTGTTCATTTGCAAATATGCCTTGTCTGTAATAGATGTAATTAGTTTTCCTATATTTAGATCATCTGTATACAGACTGTAGAACATCTCATATGAAAAAGATATATCAGAAACCTTCATCCTGAGCAAGTATGGGTCCAGGACAGCTCCCTGAGGGAATGGTCCACTTGATAGAAGACAGGGTGCCATCATCCATGAAAGCATGGGAGATAAGGTACCACCATCGGAGCAGCAAGCAATATAAGGAAGAATGCTCATCAGGTGAAAAAATGCAGAGATTAAAGAAAGTGGATGCAGGTAAACATAACAGAAGTGAAGGTTAGCAGTATTGTAGGATTAGAAGCAAAGCATAAGGCATCAATTATTTATTTATTTTATTTATTTTACATTTGTTGACCGGGATAGTCCATCTGGATACATGTCCATTTTCAGCGGAGGCCCGGGGAGAAAAGCTCCACATAGTCAGGAAATTACATACATGTTACATAGAGTACATATTTTCTCCTTTGTTAAATTAAACAGAAGAGGAGACACCATTAAGTATTTATTTTATAAAAACAATTGTGAATAAGAGACACAGGCTGCGACTTACTTTTTCTCTTTCTAGGCTGTCAGTATAGCATAGTTTAAAAGATTTTCAATTAAGAACAACATTAAAAGATTCACAAGGAAAATCTGGGGTGGGCCAGTTGAGAGAAAGGTCCATATGATAATTATTTGGTTAGACCTGAAAAAGAAATAAATTCTGCTTATAGTTCTAGCAACATGCTCAGAAATGTAGAAGTTATTGAAGAGAAATGCTCTTCAGTAGCAGTTTTCCAGATATGCAGAAAAGGAGCAGCTTTTATGATTATGAATTAGTGTCTGCAAGATAAAATACTGTTACTGTTTGCCACTTGCACTACTGTGCTTTATGTAGCCTTGTACTTCCTGCTATGAGCTTGCATCCTCAAAGTACACGGCATAATGATGTGATTTCTAAAAGCATGCATGCAGCTAGCTTGATACATTTGTGGTATTTCTAAAATCTCTTGCAGAAAGTGAATAAAGTATTTCTTATAAAATGCATTCCATGATTGGAATGTACACAGTATTGCAGTCAGCCATCACCGGGCAATTTCATTGACATTTCAAGTTGCATACAATATTTATGTTTGGATATAAAGAAACTATTTTTACAGAAGGGGTGATGGATAAGTGGAATGAACATCCTGAATGGATGTGGAAAATAAAAGCAAGGACAATACATGGCAAGGAAAGTGGATAGCTGAGAAAACAACTATTTGGTGATAACTGTTCAAATAAACTACATAAATAGTATATCTCCTTCTGGGGTACTGACTGTGCATGCATGTAGTCCCCAGGTCCTCATGACCATACAATTGAAATAAACAAGTACTAAAAATGAATGCATGGCTGGATGTTCATTTTTATAGTTGCAATGCTGTAAATTGTTCAGTTATATTTTTTGTAGCAAGATATTTGTATTATTGTTTTGCCTTTGCTCAAGCACTGGCTGAAAGTGATGTTACTGGATTCCAACAAATAATAAATAAATAACAAGCAGTCATCTGCCTAATAAAAGTTTTTCTAGCTTATACATTCTGAAAAGCGTCACTAATAACTGTAACTGAATTTTTTTCTTGGCTTTCCTTTGTGCAAGTGAATTGAATATTCTGCTAGGATTATTTGTGTCTTTCGGCTTTTCCCAGTTAGGGGTCGATGCAGTTACCAAAATGCTGAAATAAATACAATTAATTACTAGTCTCCTGTTTTACAATCGATATGTGATTGCTGACGCTTTTAACATGGAGTGGCTTGCTACAGCATCCTAAAATGAAATAGCAAGAAGAGCAGGAAAAACCTAAAATAAACTCCCCACTGAATTATTTTAGTATTCTGAAGCCAGCTGACTCAAAGTTTATAAAAGAACATGACCACTTTGTTCTGTTAGTTAAACAGTCTATAAACTGCTTCAGTTATGTAGAAATGTGCCTAATGCTTACGGTAGAGGGTTAGCCTTTAGTCGAGGTCCCAAACACAGATGCTTTTAGAAGTTTTCTCTCAATAACCTTTTGCTAATCTCTTTTCCCTGTTCAGTAACATTGTGATAATATGATTGGTTGTTTTTGAAGGTGGGAGTAGTTGATGTCATCGAGATCCAGGAATTAAAATCCATATAAAAAGTCTCTTAAATTTTTCATATAGACACCATTGCTGATTTATTAAAGTATTCTGAAGAGAAAATGTACAATCTAGTTTGAAAAAGGTTTCACTGTTCTGTCCAAGTCTGGCTTTTCTGTAGATCCCTATAGATGCATAGCTCTATGATCATGAACAATTAATGATATTCTTTCAAGCAAAACATAGCTTTTAAGTATTCATGAAAGGCTGCCATACTAAAGTCATGCCCCCATGGTATTTGAGTATATTTATCAGCTGTATCTGGAAGGGAAGGAGTGAAAATATTATATTGTCATATTGAAGAAACTGAAATGTATAGACAGAACAGGAATAAACCGCTGATTAGTATTAAAAATTGAGTTATTTTAAGTGAACAAAGTAAATTAAAGGTTATTATTTTATAGTAAGTAGTTTGACTGTTCCAGAATCCTTTAACTAGAAATAACAACACACAAGCAATAATTTTCAAAAGCAAGTGATGTTTCATAAAAAATAACGCAAAAGCAAACCCAAAGACTGAAAAGAGCACAAAGCGATTATGGAAGTCTTAGAGGGAAAAAGAAGGAGATAACCTCCATTACAGGAATATGACAATTATATATTTCTGAAGATATTTTTTTTCCTGTAATGACTGACTATCTGTTATATTCTGGCACTCTTCCTCGACTTCCAAGTCTCCTGCTTTGTCTCACCTTCTTGCTGTCTACATGACTGCCACTAGCTATCAGGCTTGGCTGACACACACTTTTTATATCAGCTTGGTGGAAGGTAGAAAGGAGATCAGAACATGCTAGTGCAGCAGGCCTTTTCTTTGTGTTTGCAATAAAAACCTGAATAAGGATGTACTGCAGTGTCAGTGGCACAACACATAGCACACTCACCTTTGGTGCTGGTAGATTAGAAGGCTGTGTGTTCTGTTCCCACTCCAGGTGTTTGGATTGCTGACATTGTAGTCTAGATTAAGTAAGGTGCTGATCTCCTGAATGTGTTGTCATTTGGTTGAGATATTAAACTAAAGTCCCATCTGCTTCCCTTGGTGGTAGTGCAGATGGATGTAAAAGATCCCACAGCAACTACTAAAAATAGCAGGGGGATTTCCTCCTGACGCCATGGTGATATCTTCCCTAGTAGTAGAAACACCACCTTTGATTTCACCTGGAAAAAGGCTACTAGCATAGTGGGACAAACCTGGTCAACAAAGGATAAATGAAAAAACAAATAAAATAAATTCTGCTCCTAAATGAGTGAGAGCTCTGCAATTATACCTCATGCATAACATACCTGTGTGTGATCACGAGGCATAGGTCCATGCCATTAAACTATGCAATTATAGCCATGATATCACCATCCAGTCTCCACTAGATGGTGCTTTATTATGGCAAAACCCCTCACATGCAGCCATTTAATCCCTCAACTCAGCTCCCCAATGACCAGGCCTGCTATTGAACCTACTTCTCCTAGGTCACTCTCAGGTCATCTTCACTCTGCTCTACAGAGCCACCAGCAAGCATACTCAGCTTTGACAGTCACTATGGCACACATCATTCTGGAAAATCTGGGGACCAAGTGATAATAGTCATGCAAGTTCATTAACTACAATTGCAGATACCAGATTAAAAGCACTACTATTGCATATGGCTAGAGATGCAATGTATTAGACTTAAAACTGCAGTGTGGGAAGAACATGAAGCAGCATGCTTCCATTATATGAAATTAACAGCACTGTCAAAAAATGTAAGTTATAAGACATTGATCAATAAATGAAATACAAATAATTCAAAACTGCAATTCAGGCAAGGTTAGGAGAAAAGATCATTGCCCAAGCCAAATTTAACAATAGAAAATATTACTGACTTTGCCAGATTACTAGAGATTTTAGAGATACAAACAAATAAGACAAAATATTTAAAAACAAAGAAGTATATACAGTAAAATATTATGTTTGAATGTGTGGTAGGGTTTGGTGCTTATATTGCAAAATGAATCTGTATCTTCTTATATTCTATTTTTTTTCATTCTTTTCAGCATGTTGATTTTCAAAATACTGGCATTGATTATCTGTGGTTTGATGCCTGTGCATTTCAAAAAATATCAATATATCTTCTTTACTCCATATGCAGAATGCTATGTTTCCTTCATTAAAACTTAACTGCCAACTACAACATCATTTGTTTAGCCTCCCCAATCCATTTCAGACATACTTCATCCTACACTGTATCCTCTTAATTTAATAATGAGTAAAAATGTTATTAACACTTTTGGAATTATACTGTGGTTCATAGGCTTAAATATATAAGTGATGTGACTATACTCTGTAGCAGTCTTGAGTTTGATTCCTACAGCCTCCATTTGCTTACTGAGTGGCCTAGAGTAAATTCCTGGACAAAGACTGAAATGTGTCCTTGTTAGTCACTGATGTAACCCCATGAACAAGCAATCTTTTTTTAGTACCATCTCCAAATAAATGTATTCTGTCCTCCATCTTAAAACAATATCAAACATGAACAAATTAAGCAATATTGTCCCCAGTGCTGCCCCAAGTGGAATCGTGCCAACTACTGTCTTTTTTTTTTTGGACAGAACCTTATTTGTGACTATTTTCTTTGTCTTTCTTTCCAACCACTTTCAAACCCATCTCAAGAATGGAAAACCAACACCCACCCCCTTACAATGAGTCCAAAACCTTACTGAAATTTATATGAAATATGTCATCTGGATTACCCTTGACCACTTCACAAGTTACCCAGTCACAGAATCATATCAAATGGTTACATGTAACCCCTTCAATCCAAGTGCACATTATCTGTCATCTGATACCACACTCACCTTCACTTTTTTTCCATCCACAGAGGAAATAAATGACCACAACATAATTTCTGATGTTTGTAGATTCATAAGTACCAAGCATTCAGTCTGCAGACCATTAGAAGCCTAGCCAATAATTCATGCTCAAAAGCCACGCCCCGTGTTAAGAAGGCCACTGCAAGATATATTAGGGGAGATTTTGGGGCTGTCCATCCAATTATCTAGATTTATCTTAAAGGTAGCAAGGGTGCCACTCTGCTTGACATGTAGTAGAAGTTTGCACTAGAGGTACAGGATGCATGAGGATATGAATTTATCATGCCAGCATAGCTTATCTATCTGTCGATGAAGGTTTGGTTCTTTTAATCAGGTATTTGAAGAACCATTTGTTTTGTGAAAGGACAGGAGATCAATAAGGGTTGAACCTTTCTTAGCTTGAAAGGCTAGACACAGATCCCTACTGATGAGTCTATAAGAAACTGACTGCAACAGAAGGCTGTCCATCTATCCTGATAACTAAGATGTTTGAGGTCTCTCTTTGTGTATATAGTTGTGTATGTTAGTTACATATGTTTATATGCTGATAGTCAGACCAGTAGCAAAATTGTTTCAACTTCTACAGAGTGTGCTTCTCAAACCAGTAGCTCCACTTATAGTTTTATCTTTGAAGACACCTTGTATGTTAGATCAAAGAGTTGAATTGAGGTAATTTAGTCTGCAGAATTAGGGACTTAATAGCATTCTAAATTTAATAAGGTCACATTACTTTAGGAACAATGTGGTCAGCAGAGTGCAAACTTCAAGAGACAACCTGTATTTGTCTTACACCGTGACAGAAGTCAGATCTCCTGAACACCTGCATAACGAAGACACTGTCAAACAGAAGAGAAAGCAGATACAATGAAAAGGTTTAAATCGATTGGCATCTGGATACATTTTCTCCTGACACTTGTGTAGCACCTGGATTGCACTGCTGGAAACATTAGAAAATGGATAAAAGTATGCTACAGAACATCAGGCAATCTATCAGCAGAGACTAAGCTGAGCAACTGGCTAGGATTTATTTCTCCTGTGGCTTTAATGAGGTGCTCAGGTGGTTCTGACTGTGGCAGTTCACAGTAAACTGACAAATCCTTAGGACTGCATTTCAAACCTAGTTAACACAGTAGCATAGTAAGCATTGGAAAGTCTGAGTTTTCTTCCTCTACAGATGACGCCCTCTTATAAGGCCTCTCTTTAACCAGCCTCCTCTTTAACTGGCCATGAAATTTCTGCCATAGCCCTAGCAGAAGACAGCAGAGAACAACAACACTTCCTCCTTCTCTGGGCTAAATAATAACAGACATTTGAGTTTTAGACTTTCATTAGAAAAATGCATAGTAACACAAATCATGTTATTCTAGCTGATTTATAACCTATAAATGCCATTTTGCATGCATTTTCTGATTAACCAGCCATTCATTTATTCAGCCTAAGGGCCAGATCCAGTGAGACCGGATAAGAGGGAGTCTACTGTAACTGTAACATATTTAGTCACAGTTATCAGAGTAAGAGACACAGGTCCCCTTTTCAACCTTAATATCTGTTAGAATAGAGAGAGCTATATTTCTGAATCATTTGCTAAGGATATTCAATTTTACCTTTTTGTTAGCACAGACTATACTATAATTCCCACCTATGTTCTGGAATAGCTTGCCTCCTAACATCTTTGTGGATGAACGACATGATTCACTTAATGAAATGAAGCCTGGCTTCCTTATTACCAACAAAGGTGACATTACTATGGCTTCTGGGTGGATATCTTGCATAACAAGTGTAAGTACCTGCTTGTAGGAGCTAGTTATTTATCAGTAGCTAGCTGTCCGTGCTGATGATTCATGCTGCTGTTTTGTGAAGAGTTATTTGTTCATTTAAAATATCCCAAAATATACAATGCACACTTTTTGTGTGCACCATAAAATCTGAGTAATGTTTAAAAAATGTTGAACACAATCTGATTGTTTTTTTATTTCTGGAAACATGAAACTTTGCTATATTCTAGGTCTATGATATGCTAATGCAGCCTGTATTTTATATATTGTATTATTCTTTTATTGTCTTTGGTATTTGTTTTATTCTTCATTTGTCAAATGTTGTGCCTGAAAATTTTTACATATGGCCAGGCCACTAAGATGGATAGCAAAGAAAACTAATAAATAGACATTTTGCTTGGTACTAGTCCCTTCATTGCAGTTTGTGGGTGGGAGTGAATAACCATGAATGCAAGGTGATAAATAGACTGCAACCCATTTAAAGCAGGGTCATGACTCCTTGAATGGAATCCAGTCTGTCAACAGGAATCTCTGTTTTGGATGGCATTTCTCTGTCTCAGGTGATTTTCAACAGGAATTGTCCCTGAAGGTGTAACATCCTTAGAACAATGACACATTAAAGAAAAAAGCTCTAGAGAACAGAGTCATGCAAATTATTTAAATCAAGTTAAGCCAGAAAGTCTGCTGGAAACTATGCCACCTTTACTGACTGAATATATGAGAATTCCAAATAACACAGTGTGAATACTTTTTGCTAGAAAGCCAGCCAAATGCTGGAGAGAAAAAAGATATCACAGAACACTTGAAGCCAGAACAACCTCAGGCGACTAAGTTTTAAGTGGTTTCAGATTTCTGTTTACTGTTTTGACTTCAGAATATTACAAGAGGTTCATGTTAAAGTGCACTAGTAACCACAACATTATTATGAAACAAGAAGCAAATAACTAATTAATATATAAAATTACATAGTGTTGCTTTCTAGAGTATATCATTGACTATTAACTAATGAGAAATGTATTTGTTGTATATGGATTGCAGTCATATGCCTGTGTTACCTGAATTTGTGTGGCATTTGGGTTGACATTTGCTCATGTTTCACTGCTCACTTCACCATGGAGCAAGATTCATAATACGTGATTGAGAGATGTGGGTCATCCAAGGTCAGTTTATCTTGGAGAAACAGAAAGATGTTATGTTACAATGCCTGTCAGTTATCAGATAGTGTGACAACCTTAGACTGAGAAAAGTAAATAAGAAGACATAGGGGTGAAGAAGGGATTGCCCCCTAAAAAAATTACATCAATGGGATAAAGCTAGAAACCACTTTCCAGACCCATTGCATGATTTTACATAACTTTTATCTAATGACATCCAAAAGAAATCCTTACTTTTAAGACCTTTCAGCAACCTTTCTAGGTTTCCATGGAGACAACACAGATGTTACTGCCCATATTCTGGATTTGTCCACAGGTACAAATGTTATGGAAACCTCTAGAAAACAGTTTAAAACATATAGGAACTGTTCTAGAATAGCTGCCATAGAGTTTCAGCGAAGCAGCTAACTGTCTTGCTCTCCCATGGTCTGTAAGTTTTCCTTACTATTTAATTGATTCATTTTACATTTTGTCTCTGTTTTGGTTGCTTTTTACAGCGTTAGACCCACAGGTATCTCATTGTGTATTTTTTGTTTATAGTCATGTTTTTACTGACATTTTGATTCTGTTATATATATATATATATATATATATATATATATATATATATATATATATATATATATATATATATATAAATTGTTTAGCATTGGTGAGAATTTAGCGAGGGTGAGACATAGAAGCCTTGCATCTTGGGTCATCTGATTTGGTTTAAGGGAGTCTGAATAGTTTAATTCCTCACTATTTTACTTTCTCGGGTTTGTTATGTTCTCTGTAAGGTGATAGATTACCTTGCTCCAGCTAGGCCTATCCATTTTTGTGCTTGTTATTTTTGCTGGTGTGATGGCTGAAGCAGACCTGTACATATAATAAAATAATAGTGTGAATGGCAAATGGAGACAATTATTGGTCAGTGGTTTTAGTCATGTTTTTTTTCTCACTGGTTGCTTCTTCTTTAGTAATGGGTTATTTTTATCTTACCACTTAATTGCCCAGAAGTTTAGAGAGTGTTCAGATTTTGGCTTGTATTTGGGCCGTTCTTCATAAAATCTGTGGTTTTCAGGCAAATTGTTGAGGATTGAATTTACTAAATACTAGTTTCAGATTTTGTATCCTTCTGAAATGTGAGCCAATTTAAAGCTGTTATTCTATCAAGCTTATAAGCTTGAAATTGCAATGCTTAAAATCTGTCCCTGATTTTAGCCCCCCCCCCCAATATTGATCAACACAGCATTCAGACCATTTGTATGTGATTACAGTGAGCAGAGTGTTTCTTAAGTCGGAAGACTTTGTTTTTCCACACAAAAGGGTTTTGTCTACCACTATGCCAAGAAAAGGGCTTGTTCAATAAGAGAATTATTGTGCCATATGTGGTGCATTGGACTAATTCTAATCGGCGGTGATTTTTTTTTTGTTATAAAGGAACAAGTTTTGATTCTATATAGCCCCCTCATTGTTTATTGTGCACTATAGGAAATGGGAATATTTTACATTCAGTACCATTATATATTATTTAATTAGAATCCAGTTAATGGGAATCGGTTACTTCAAACCAAACTTTAATTTGACGTAAATTAATGAATTTAGTAATTCTATTAATTTAGTTCAGTGGCATCTAAAGGGACCCACCATATCCTTAAATATATATATATATATATATATATATATATATATATATATATAGACACACACACACACACACACACACACACACACATATATATATATATATATATATATATATATATATATATATATATATATATATATATATATATATATATATGTTTATGAATAACACAAATAAAGTATAATCTATAAATTTCTTGGTCTACTAGCAACCATTGTATATGGTCATGGACATTTGTATTACGGTTTAATTTTACACACACACACACACACACACACACAAATATATATATATATATATATATATATATATATATATATATATATATATATATATATATATAGGTTTACCATTAAATGCTGCCATGCAATTGCATGGCTATGAAGTATTCGAACAACAGATGTTCGAATACTTCATATGTGGGCAGGTTAAATGAGCAAACGACATATTTGTGAATGGACTATGCATTTGCAAATATAACGTTATAAAAGTTCAACTAGAAAAGAAAAAGCAGCAAATGCACTGTGTGCAAAATTCTGTGTCTTGGGTCATACCAGTCCACAACACCTTCAATGAAACCAAGTAGAAGTGAACAAAAGTTTATTGTAATGCCAACAATTGACAGCAAGCTACACTTTGTCTGACAGTATTCATCTGCTTTTTGGGAATATTCCTGGTTGTACGTGTCACTGCTCACCTCCGGTTCTATTTATTGAGTTTGTGGTGCTGTCTTTTTTCAATTATATAGGGACTTGGACCAATACAAAAGAGGTACAGCATATATATGGGAAAAAGATCACAATAAGTACCCTAAGTATGTGAGGGGGGACCAAAAGACAGGAATTGTAAATACATATAAACAATCTAGTTCTGATGGAAATGCTAACTCTGATTTTTTATATGGAGAACACAAGGGTTACAGACCCTCACTACCATCCATATCCAAGGACCCCATGTTAAATTCTGGTTCAGTTGTTACGGAGACAATAGATGAGTCCAGTAATGATAATGTAGGTATCCTACAGGATGGTGTTACTTACACCTACAGGAACTTTAATATATACAACTACACCAACTACATTTTAAATACTGGACACTTTGATTTACTATCTAATTAAATTTATTAAAGATTCAATCTAGTGGACTGTATTTGTGAAATAAAAGATATGTGAGAAAGCTTAACCTGGCAAAAAACAGTGGGTGACATTTCTCATGCAGAACCGTTCATCCCAGTAGTCAAAAGAAAAGTACCCCACCATTTCTATCTTTGATAAAGTAGTGACTAAACAGATTTATAAGTTGGATAGACAAATTGATGGACATCAGATTAGTTCTAATTTAACAAAAGAAGAATTACAGGAATTAAGATGTGCTAGTAACATCAGAATCATGAAACCAGATAATCTATGATAGAAATTATTCTATGTTGTCCTTGAATGAGATCAACATAGGGTATAGAAAAATAGACACATGTATTGAAGAATACCTACTAGATAACAGGATCAATAATGACATCTATACTTATATTAAGGTTGAACATCCTGTATTAGCTTCTATAGTGAGTATTCCTAAAATTCACAAGAATATAGATGAAGACCCATTATATCAGGGAGTAGGTCTAAGACGTTTAATATAGGTAAGGTTATTGACACCTACTTGAAACACATATATGCCACTATTCCACATATAGCCAAGGACTCATGTGATTTTTTGAAACAGTATCCTATTTACCTATCTAGTTCAGATCTGATATTTGTGAGTATTGATGTCATAGATTTATTTTCTTGTATACCTAAAGAAGATGGTCTATCAGCTTTTGCTACAAGTATAAGAAAACATACCGATATCCAATGGGACACCATCTGTCTTCTCACGGATATGATGTCCCTGGTTCTTGAACACAATTACATTATATTTGAGGGAGAATATTACAAGCAGACCAAAGGCGTAGCTATCTGTGCTTCATGCTTCAATGGGAAGAGAGGACTGTTTTAGACAGTCACTTTATGACATGCATAAAATATTACGTCAGATACCTTGATGATATATATTTGATTTGGGATGGTGGAGAACAACAGCTAGTATTATTTTTACAGTATATCAACAGTAGCAGCAATTTTTTAAAATTCACCTCCTCTATCAGTGCTTATTTAGACACATTTGTGTCAAAAATAGGAGATGAGTTTAAATCCAAAATTTAGAAAGGACACTTTTTTTTTGGAATATTCTAGCTACCATTTATTAGAGCAGTTAGGATGACCTCATGGTATGAGGACATGTTGGAAGAGGTGAAATTTATAACGTCCTTATTTAAGGACAGGGCTATAGTTATGGAAAATGTAAGTAAAATATAGGACAGCTATTGTTTCGACTGTGGATACATTGCATGATTTTGATGAACAACTGGCATATAATATCTGCTGATCAGGCATATAAACAATGTAGGTAAGACCCAAAGGAGTTTAAATTATAGCATTAGAAGGTAAACATGGATGCTTCCACTATACCAGGTTTAAATGACACTCTATCTGTCAACCCACTACTGGTCTAAAATGAACTATTTATAAGGTACATTGTTATATGTTTGATTTGATCTTGTAACATTGTTTTTAGAAATAATATGAATATCATTTAATTTAAGCAAACTTCTACTTGGTTTCATTGAAGGTGTTGTGGCCCAAGACACAGAGTTTCTAGTTGAACTTTTATGGTTGCTGCACTGTTTGCTTCAGTCAAAATATAACGTTATAGTTATAGGATAGTTATTTCAATAACAAATTAGGCTGTTCCTACAAATGTATTCATTTATCACCTTCTCCCTCCCTTATATACTTTTTCCCTTGAATTTCTAACGTTTGTTCTTTCTGTCTAGGTATATCTTCCATTCAGGAGACTCAGGAATGATGGTTGGCTAGCTAATTGCAGGCACGTACCCTCTTTGCTAACTTGACCTCAGTAAGTGAAGACAGGTACATGTTGCTATGTGTGAAGCAAAGAGGAACTCATAGCAAATCACGGATCAGGGTACATTTTAGAAATAGCCGATGTCAAACAAATTAAGACATAACTGTAGGAAAGATTCATCAGCTGTTTTAGAAGAAGACCCCCCCCACATCAATTTCAGCAGGTAATGAGGCCAAACTAAATCAACCAATTTTGACTGATGAACACACCTCTCAACCTCTTTGTGCAAGAAATCTGGAAAAGCCTGACAAAATGGGGGCAAAGGCCCAAAAATAGGGGCAGATTTTAAATATTTCTCTTATAAACTTAGAAAGTTGCTAAAGTAACAGAATTTGTTTTAACATACATTTTCTGAAGGTTTGGAAGTCTGAAACTTAAACGCATGTCATTATTTGGTGACTTCAGTCCTCAGATCATCCCAGTGATTTGCCAGAAAACCAAAAATTTTATGAAGGAGGGTGGTATAATGGTTAAGGCATTTGCCTTGCAGACACAAGGTACAGATTTTGATTCTCACAGCAGGTAATTGGCTAGGCTTAAAATGGCCCACAAAGGCAGTTAGCCTATTACCAACCTATGAGAAACAGACCAAAAATATGAGGCAAAACTCTGAACAATTAAGACATATGCTGAGGAATAAGGTTCGCAAAAAGAAAAGTATCTATAAGTTTTTATTAAAACCCTTAACCAAGTAGGTAGGCCTATGTTGCATTAGTGTTGGACAGGAGCTTGCATGCTTGGAGAGTAGAGCCATTGAAATTCAGTGAGGTTAACCTTTACCTCAATAACAATAGATATCTATTCACTCAATTATCTTTGCAACCATTCCATTGAATGAGGCTATCACTGATTAGGTGGATATGATAGGCAGAGTTCAGTACTCCATAGGCTCTTGTAATGTCAGTTTTGGTTAGCAGGGCTCAGCAATCACTGTGCACATCCTGCCATCAGTGAAAGAAAACATATGGAAAAGATATTAGTGAAACTTTTATTTAATGGATGCAGATGGTATACAGTGAATTTTAGATTCAGAAGGACCTGAGGCAAAGGATTTGTTGGTATAGTTGTCTTGGGTAAGCACCAGTCAAGGAAAATCAAACCAAAATTATGGGATAATTGGCTGTTAGGATTTGCTCATTTTATGGCTTCAGTTACTTTTAATAGGTAAGAGATGCACAGTTCTTGAGAGGTGGTCTTGCATGGTTTTGCTATGACCAGAATTGTTGTAAGCTTAATTTGTGAATAAACAATTATAATTGGAAGAGAGACATCCTAATTCATTGCTGGGGGTTAATGACTGATAAGCCCAAGTTTGTTATGTGTGTTAGAGGGGTCTACTTCACATGACTGAAAGAACAAAATACTGAAATTCATTTGACTGAGTCCATAATCCCGAATCTTCAAAATACTGAAAACTCATTTGAGTGAATTTCAGAACACTGAAAACTTACAATGCTGAATTGCAAAATACAAAATGGCAGTGTGTACAGTACTATAAGATAAGTAAAGGGAATAGTTAGTATATATAGTTTGGGGGGTGTGGGGGGCATAGGCCCCCACCTAGTATGGTTTTATATAATCCGGTGTTTGTTAATAAGGTAAGTAAGTAGTTTTTAATTTCGGAAAGAGTTTGTCAGTGTTGTAAGTGTGCATTTTTTTCTTTTATAGTTTTCATTTGTTGAGACAAATTGTTGGTGATATTTGCAAAGTTTATTTGGTATTGTGAACTTAGGTTTTGTGAATGTTAGTTTTATTTATGATGAAATGTTTGGTTTTCTTGGATCTGTGCATATTTTGTTATGTTAAGCAATTCACAGATGAAGGAAACACACCATGTCTATGGCTTAACATTTTGTATTTTGGACTTCAGCAATGTAAGCTTTCAGTATTCTGAAATTTAGTTAAATGAGTTTTCAGTATTTTGAACATTTGGGATTGTGTACTCAGTCAAATGAATTTCTGTATTTTGAGCTTTCAGTCATGTAAAGTGGATCTGTGTTAGAGAAGAACAGGCAAGTTCCAACGCTAGAAATTGTTGGCTCTTTAATATAGGAAAATGTTCATGGCCTTCCTGTCATTTTCCTCAGATATGTTCATATTGAGCGGTGGGCATCCAGTCTCCAAATGGTGGTTTAAGAAGGGTTTCAGAACAGGTAAATACAACAGTAATTTTGAGGCTAAGCTAAATAGTACAACCT